>NW_006208547.1:963615-982585 GCF_000334495.1 Tupaia belangeri chinensis | reverse complement strand
TCTTTCTGTTTACTGTTAATTTTATATAGGCACTACTACACACTCATTTCTCTTTTGATTTACATGAAGTAGCTGAAATGAGAGTATTATTTATTATTCTACATTTACATTTAAAAGTAGTATAATTGAGCTTTAGTGAGACTAAATAACTTGTCTAAGGTCAGGCAACCAGCAATGACTCTGTCATAGTCTAATCAGCGAGAAATAAGAGGACATTCAGACACAGTTTAATTTACCCGAGTTTATTGATTAAGCCGGCAGCATACAGGGGGACTCATGTCTCTCAAAATCCTACAGCCATGAGTAGAAGGAGGGGGTGCTTATATAGTCAAAAATCACAATCAATTCTGGGTTGATATGGTGATTACAGTGGAAACTGAGGAGGGGTGAAGAGGAAAGGGAGTTGGATTCCTATGCAAAAGTAGTTACAGAAGCTGGTTCAAGCAGGTTAATAATTTCTAAGACCTTTTTTTGGTTTTGTTTTTGTTTTTGGAGAGGTTTCTGCTATAGAGTGCATGCGCTCACCAGAAAGACAGAGACAGAGAGACAGAACACAAGAAATCACCCCCCTAGGGGGGATGGCCACGCCGCAATCCCTTCTCCTCCATTCTCCTCTCAGGATCTTGGGCATGTACACACATGTGTCCAGAGTGAGTTTAAGCCGCCGGGTCCGGGACTCGAACCACTGTCAGCTACATAGGAGTTCAGTGACATAGCCATTATGCTAACTGCTGGTCCCATTTGTTTAATGGTTCCCCATGACTCCGGGCAGGGGTCTGGTGAATGGTAGTTACATTGCTAAGGAACATCTAAACAAAATGGAAGCAAGTATAATGCAAAGTTCAAAAATGGTGGTGCTTCTGCTTCACTAATTCAGGTCTGTTTGATTCCAAGTCCTTGTTTTTCCATAGTTGATGAGATGAGCTATGCTGCCTCTCTGATGATTCCAGTTTTGTGGTTTAAGTGTTGGGCTCGGTCTTTTTTAGGCCCCTTAAGACCAAAAGTACTTGATGCATGAGGCATACATCAGCATGCATGAGTTTCTGTTTCCTAGTGAGTAAACATATTCCTACATTCCTCACCTTCTAGAGGAGTATTTTTCATTTCCTGCTCTTTTCTACTAGACCTTTCTAAGAGTCTGTCTTAACCATTCTGAATCGTTATTATCTATCATTCTTCCTCCTCAAAAAAGTAGCTGTGTAATTTTCTACCATACCAACCAGAGAAGCAGAGCCAGAAGATACATATTAAGAGATTCAGTGCAAGGACTTGATTTAGACAACTGTGGGGCTCAGTTACACAGATCTGGACTTCACAAGGCAGGCCGTCAGGAAGCGAAGGTGTAGTACCTACCATCAGGGGCACAAGTGGAACTTATTCTCTCAGGGAAGTCTTAGCCCTGCTTTTGAAACCTTTCAGTGGGTTCAGTCAGGCTCAGCCAGATTTCCTAAAGTTAATTGGTATGGACTCTAAATACATCTGGAAAACACCTTCTCAATATCACCTAGATTAGTATTTGAATAACTATGGACTGTACCTAGCCAAACTGACATACTGAAAAAGACTATCACCATTACCATTATTACTTATAATGGGAATAAATAATATTTCTTATAGAACTTTAATGTTTTCAAATAACTTAATATCTAATACTTAAAAGAACTCATAAATAGGAAAATAATGGAGCTGGACTAGAAGCCCAACTTTTGGTGTCATGGCCGCTTTTGGCAACACACTTTGATATAAGTCACTGCTCCAATTAGTCACCAAAAGTATTAAACAATATCACTAAAGAACAATGTGAGAACTGTAATTTGCAAGACAAAAAGTTCTGTTTGAGGGGCCAAACCTGTAGCATAGTGGGTAAGGGAGCTAATCTCATGTGACTGACTATGGTTGTTCAAGTCCCACACTGTGTGCTTCTGTGTGCGTACCCAAAATCCTGACAGGAAGAGGGAACAGAGGACAAAGGATTGCAGAGTAATCATGCCACTTAGGATACTTTCTCCCTTTCTCCCTCTCATGAGTGGATATATCCTCTGGCAATTAAAAAAGAGATAGTGAAAGTTCTGTATCAGAAAACCCTTATGAGTTATATTAAATTCAGTATATTAAATACTTGGTTCATTGATTGGCTCATGGCTATTTGTTATGTTGGAAGGACACGGTTAATATAGAATGCATATTCACAGCTCTTTTAAATATGCTAGATGTTTGGCCATCATTTATAAAATTTGTTATTCCTTAAAGTTTATAGTAGAGTTTGATTTTGCTTTTTAAATCTCCATTACCTAAATATTAGAAGCAAGGCATGGAAGAACCTAGGATTCTGAAGACCTTCAGTGACCGGTAAAGTTTCCATTCATTCTCAAACATGTTCATATATAACATAACAGATCATTGATGAGTTTAATGTATTTCTATAACTGAGAGGCATACACGATTTTAAAGATTTGAAGATAGCTTTTTTAATTTAATAGCAATGATTGTATAATTAATTGTAAGACTTAGACTAATGAGGGTTTCATTTTAAAATTTCAAATCAAATAGATGAATATCATATAATAAATAGAATGATGATAATAGTTACCATTTCCTGAATAGTTATCATGCCCCTCAACCTGCTAGAATATTTTATATAAAACATCATTGACTCTTCCCAGCAAACTTGGGTGGTAGCTACTGAGATGAGGGAAGTTAAGGATACACAGCTGCTAAGTGGTTGAGCAACAGTTTGAAACAAGAGCTAACAGACTCCAGGCCCTGAATTGTTAACATCACTAGCTAACTAACTCTGATTAACGCATTCTTCCATAGAGTTATTCATCAATATCTCAAGCTTTGCAAGTTCCACACACTGTAAGCTATTTCTCTTTTGCTTCCCTCTTCAGATATCCTTAACTTCTTCATTGATACCAGTCAATTGATTCCAGGCTAATAAATGGTCTATTCACTGCTACCTTTCATTGCAAGTCTTCCATGGAATGAAAAGCAGAACACAACTTGCAGTGAGTAACAACACGTTAAGTCATTACCTCACACATTCATTCATAATAACTATTTATTGAGATGGTATGCTACCCATTCAGTTAGGCACTGGGGATATAAAGATGAAAAGGAAAACATTTCAGTTCTCAATGAATTTATTGCCTATTGGGGATGGGGTAACAGGACAATTATGTAAAATGATAAGGCAAGAATGATAGTCAAGAGGCAAACAGATGCTATGGAATCACAGAGAAGATGACACTTGCTTTACCTTCATTGATAGGTCATAATTAGTCAGAGGAAAGAAAGAATGCCTTCGACGTACACAGAACAGTATGTATGGTGGTACCCAGAGTAAGGTGGAATATTTTCAGGACACTAAGATATCCTCTATGGGTGAATGAGCAAAAGCAGGTAAGGAAGTAGTGTCTTTGGACCAAAATGTAGTTGGGTTAGTACTAAACATATTGCAGCAATGGATTCTATTGAACTGAAGCGATCTAACTTTATAAAGCTTCAGTTAAAAACTGTAATGCTTAACTCATAGAAATGAAAATCATATTTTTAGGGCAACATTGCCAACAATGAAATACTAATAAATCTCCAAGTGGTCCCTTTGCCTTAGAAATTTAATAAGCTACAGAAGTTTTTGTTTTTGTTTTGAAGAGGTTTTTGCTATAGGGCGCGTGCACTCGCCAGAAAGACAGAGAGAGAGACACAGAGAGACAGAAAGTGAGAAATTATTCCCTGGGGGGATGGCCATGCCGCGATCCCTTCTCTTCCATTCTCCTCTCGGGATCTTGGGCACGCATGCACACGTGCCCAGCCACTTGGGATACTTTCTCCCTTTCTCCCTCTCATGGGTGGATATATCCTCTGGCAATTAAAAAAGAGATAGAGAAAGTTCTGTATCAGACAACTCTTACGAGTTATATTAAATTCAGTATATTAAATACTTGGTTCATTGATTGGCTCATGGATATTTGTTTAAGCCACCGGGACTCGAACCCTGGTCGACTACATGGGAGTTCAGCGACATAGCCATTACACTAACTGCTGGTCCCCAGAAGTAAAGTTTTCACATTTACTGACAACATCAAGACTTCTTGAGAAATTTACTCTGTCATTTTCCTGGTATACTACCCTAATCTCTATTTCTACTTGTAATTCGTAGCTGGCAATGAAACTGGCCTAAATTCAGTTGTTAGGGACAATTATCACATAGGTGATAGGTCTACAAGATCGGTGTAATAAGATTGAAAGGCAAACTATCAATAATTTAAACAAATTCCTTTCTTAGTCATACTTTATTCAATTATCACATGTATTTTGTGACCATATTTGACAGTGCAGATATTCAAAACTCTTGGAAAAGATAAAATATCACTAAAATATTAAGGCAATAGAACAGTCATTCAGTCAATGTGGAAATTCAACTGTGCTTCTTTATGATAACATCAGTGTTGGAATTACAACATGCAATGCTGTCCTAACCTCTGAAAATAAATAATAGATTTTGTTTTGTTTTGTTTTTTACTTATTTATTCTTTTTTAAAATTCGTTTGTTTGTTTTTTCCACTCATTGGATAGAGACACTGAGCACATTAATTTAACCAGCACCAAGACCATGCAGTAGACCACAGCCAGCATCCAGAAGCTTCCCCCCTACAAGTCACTGCAAAGATAACCACTGTCCTGACTTTAGAGATTGTCGGCAAACTTTATACAAAGACTACTATATATTTACTTATTTCATTCTTTTAAAAAATTTTTGTTTATTCATTCATTTATTTTAATTTGACCAGATGGAGACACAGAGAGCGAGAGAGAGGGAAAGTGAGAAAGCAAGAAATTACTGACCAAGAGGCTGCCCACAAAGCAATTCCTTCTCCTCCATTCTTCTCTTGGGATTTTAGGCACACACATGTACCAGGTTTGTTTTTCAAGCCCCCAGGGCCAAGATTAGAAGGGTACAGTCAGCCACGTGGGATTCCATTGCCTCAATCACCCTGTCACCAACTGGCATGTGTATTTTATTTTGTAAATCAGCTCCAAGAATGTAAATGTCCACATTCCCCTATCTCTTTGCCTTGGTGTATAATATTTCCTCAAAGCTTTTCCAATCACGGCCATCCACCAGCAGTGTTGCCTTTTTCCCGTGTGTTACCCCAATAATTCTAAAGATTTTACTAACTACAAAGGAAGCCTAATTTAAGTTTCTCAGTATACCCATGCCATTTTTGAATAATAATGCTGAGTTTTTGGTAATTACAAAAGAAGTGCTATTCTGTTAGGTTTCTTAGTATACCTAGGCCCTTTTGGAAAACAAATCTGCCACGTCAGAAAGCACGCCTGCAAGCCTTCCAAGGCTGTCATTTTACCATCACCATGATTCTCTGAGCTATTGGGGAAGCAGGCCTGTCCTCAGAGAGTTGAGAGTAAATAACAGCTTTTGTGATATTTGAAATAGGCCTTTATTTTGATTATGGTGAACTCTTTGATCTGTTGTGGTCAGGGTATCTGTCATTCTAATGAAAGAAAAAGTAAAATTGTGACAGACATCAGTGCTTGAATATTTAAACTGGGTCTGTACGAGATGATTAATTCTGCCTGCATGCATGTTCTTATTTCATTGCATCATCAAAGATCTAAACAACAGTACAGAAAAATTTCCCAGACTCTACCACACTGTTTTAAATGGCCTTCCTCTCTACCCCTTTCAGTTTTCCACTTTGTAGTTTCTCCTCAGCAAAAGGATGCAAGATGAAGTTGTTGCCAGTCGCTGTTTACTGAGCTGTAAGACACCTGCAAGCAGTAACAAGAATTGCAGAACTACCCTGGAAAGATTAAGAATGTCTTTCTCACTTTCCAGTCTCTGGTGTGTGGCAGAAGTTCTTTCTCAGTGTTTGTGAAACTGTAATAAAGGATATTACATTTTCCTCATTGCCTTAGGTCAAGGATAGCATTTTAAAAAATCAAATGTGAGTGAAGGAGATGCCCTGCTTAGCTTGTGGTTAGCTATACCAGAGATAATACTCGCATCTAAGCACTAGTTTGTATTTCCATGAGGAACTCATTCCGAATATATATGCTAAATAATATAGTAACTGAGCATCAACTATTCAGATGAAATAATTTATGCAGAGAAAATTTAAAAGAGAAAAAAAGAAATTCCATGACCCCGAGTCAAGCATATAACCAATTAACTCCTTGTAAGACTTTTTTATCTGTAAGCTAAATAGATAGCAACATATTGAAATGCCCTTTCTTCTTGACTTTGATGTCTACTTTCTCTTCCTGAAATCTCTTCTCTTAGAATATCCACTCTTTTAGTCCCAACTAACTCTCTACTTGCCTGCCTTTCTTAGTCTTCTTTGTTGGCTCATTTTATTTTGCCTTTTAAATAGTGGTACCCCTAGTACTCCTTCTTCAGCATTTTCTCTATTTGTGTGGTTACTTTTGAGTGATTAATCCCTTCTCAAAGCTTTAACAATACTCCAATAATCTCCCAAGTTTTCTTTTAATGCTAGCCCTGGTCTTACTCCTAAGCTGACACTCTAATTTGTATTGCATGTATACACCTAAAAAGCCTATAACATTTTCCTAATTAACACAGACCTGTCACTGCTCAGCTCTATCTCCTATCTGTACTTCATAAATTAGTCAATGCATTATCAATCTTCTGCTTACTCAAGCTAAACCACTTTCCAACAGGCTTCAGATCTGGTCCATCATTCAGTCACTCAAGTTGATCTCAGATTCACTCTCAAATCCGTTCCTTCTTTTTTTGCCCGGATCATTGCTCTGCTCAGATTTTACTATCTTATCCCTGGATGAATGCTACATGTAGTCCTTAAATGGATATCCCTGGCTCTCAACCTTTCTGCCTTCATCTCATCCTCAATACTGCTGCTGAAATCATCGATGTGACATAACATCGTGTTCCATTCAGTCGCTGGCATTTTTGGCTCCACATTCTTACAAATTTCATACCTCTTGGGATAGATCAGAAGGTCATAAAAAGTCAACCCCAAATATGTATAACTTAAGCACCATTACCCACTTCCAAGTCAGGGGTCTCTATAAACACAATGGGCATACAATAACATCGACTGAGTAAATAAATCAATGGTCGTTTTGAACTAGATTTGGCATATTTATGGCATAAAAATGTTCTCATCTCAATTTGGTGAAGACAAGAAAAAACTAACTCTTCTATTCTAAAATTACAATTTATACACAGAACTCAACTAGCTTTCTAAAACCTATTAAAAACGGACCTAAAGAATAGATGCCTCAGACTTGCTCCAAGGAGTCTCACTGCCACTGCTATCAAAGTTTCTCTGTAGAGTTTTTGTCCCCAAGCTGATATTGTGAGGACAGGAAGTACTCGAACTTTGCGTGCTCTGTGACAAAGAACTCAACTCTGGGCCAGTCATAACCAGGCCTCTTTGGCCCTGGGAGGGTCAGGGACTATCCAGTTCCTATTAGATGAACAGAAAGAGACAATTAATGTATAATATGGTTAGTCAAGTGACAGTTATGCACAGGAATGTACTGCCTGGATGGGAGAGGCTGCAATCTCCATGTCCACAGGCCAACAAATGCCTGTCCATATCTGCACTGAGCCCCTGCCAGGACCACTGCAGTCTGCCCCTGGCTGGCTGTGACTGAGAAGCTGCAAGTGCCACTCTGTGCCACAGCAGTGGCTGCCTTGGGAGGTGATGACTCAAGACTCTGGTCCCTGTCTCCATCTGGATGGAGAGGAATTTCCACACAGAACGAGAAGGTAAGGAATAGATTTGTGCTTATCCGGAGCCATAGTCAGGGCACACTTCTGCATTCACTGTCTAAGTGTCATAACAATCACCTTGCTATTGGTTAAGCAACTTGTCCTCCACTGAAAAGCTTTTAAGTGAAAATGAGCTCAGAGTGGATCCTCCAAACCATGACGCTATGCTGTCTCCCCATTAAAATGAATAACAAAGAGCTATTTAGGACAAACATGACAGCCCTCAAACCCCACAGAGCAGAAGGCAGGAGTATTTCAACTAGTGGCAATGAAGAAAGCCTTCATTGAGAAGCAAACTTTCAAGCTGAACAATTATGAAGCATTCGTAGACATTTACTAAGTGGGCAATGGTGGGGGTGGAAGTGTGGTAGGAAGAAAATGGGAGGAGACATCCTGAAAAGAGGGAAAGACTGAGGTAAAATAGACATGGGAAGACCAAAGAGCCTGATGAAAGCATCTCATGGCAGATGAGAGGTGACAAAAAAAAAAAAGTGAGTCCAGTAAGGAAAATCAGATCTCATTAAAAAGGGCTGGATGAAGCCAGCTCATGGCATGGCAGTTAAGGCGCTGGATCTAACAGGC
Organism: Tupaia belangeri chinensis; assembly: GCF_000334495.1. Classification (NCBI taxonomy): domain Eukaryota; kingdom Metazoa; phylum Chordata; class Mammalia; order Scandentia; family Tupaiidae; genus Tupaia; species Tupaia belangeri. The sequence goes on along the minus strand of NW_006208547.1, from coordinate 974,223 downwards.
TGGATCTAACATGACTCCATGAGTTCTAAGCTCATGGCTTTTAAAATGTATCGGGCACATGTATATGCATGCCCAAAGTGCCAAGAGGAAAAGGTACTGTGGGGTGACCATCCCTCATAAGGGGGTCATTTCTTTCTTTCTCTCTGTCTTTCTCTACTTCCTTCAGTGTTTGTACACGCCCTATAGCAAAAACTGTAAAGAAAAAAATAAAAGACCAATAATACTTTGAGAGAGGCAGACTACCCTAAGTGTACAGGAAGCCAGAAAAAAACTTAAGATTTCAGATTTGTCTGCCTGCTATAAATGTGTCAATTTGTTTCATTATCAGTCAGTCACTCTGCATGTCTATTAACAGGTAGATTTGCCACCTCTGTCTGTAAGGTACAGGAAGGATTAGCGGACAAGTGTGAAAGGAGCAAGACCAATTAGAAGAGTACTAAGGTCCTGCATGAGCCTGACCCCTGCGGTAGTTACAGGGAAGGGGAGGGAGAATGATTTTAAGAACGATTAACAGCTAGAATTGAAGTTAGAAATGTGTGAAGAGGAGGGTATAAACCTGCATTGGGGAGGGCGAGGTTTTGTGTGGGATTAGAAATTATCATTCAGGAAATGACATCCGGAAGGTGGAAGAATCTTGGCAGGGCCTCCAGGGCCTGTAATATAGGGAGTGAGGACAAACAGCAGAGAAGTATTCCCAGGGGAGAAACGCAGCTGCATTAAGGGTTCCAGAGGATTTTGTGGGCTGCCGTGCTGGCGTGGGAATGTAACCACCATTCACAGCACAGATACATTCGGCAAACACATCCTGAGGTTCAAATAATTGAGATTTTCAATGGAATGGAAACGAACCAATTTATAGGGGATTTTTTATGTAATATAGGATTTTATCACACCCAATATTTAATTGTATCATAAACCATATGATGGTTTCTTTGGTTATTGAATCTCTTATATTCTGCCAAGACATAAGGAGAAACTGGATTTTATTTTTTTGGTCTTAGTTATTTCTATTAATTTCTAGATGACCATCCATAAAGTACTCCTACAAATTTTCTTTTTAAAAAATTCAACCAGGGGGCCAGCAATTAGCGTAATGGCTATGTCGCTGGACTCCCATGTAGCTGACCACGGTTTGAGTCCCGGACCCAGTGGCTTAAACTCACGCCGGGCACATGTGCATGCGTGCCCAAGATCCCGAGAAGAGAATGGAGGAGAAGGGATTGCAGCGTGGCTATCCTCCCTGGGGGGTGATTTCTCACTTTCTATCTCTCTGTCTGTCTGGCGAGTGCACGCACCCTATAGCATAAACCTCTCCAAAAAAAAAAAAATTTAATCAGGTATTAAATCGATAGAAATGTATTAAGTGCTATGATGGGACTGCCTGTGTTAGGTGATGGGATTTAAAGATGAATAAGACCTAGTCCTGCCCTCAAGTAGCTCCTAGTTCTAATTGGCTTGACAGAAATAAATAGATAACTAATGCAAAATATAATGGAGTAAGTTCAATAACATAGTTATACACAGGAATGTATACGTCCATGTAAGGCCTAATCTGGAACTTTCTCAGAGATGGTGAGAGATGTCTTAAGGGATGAGCAAGACACAGCAAGTGGGTGAGGAAAAGGGAGAGAGTGGATGTTAGAGGGCCTGGTATGTGCAGAGAATTAACAAGCAACAGCCTGTAGCTAAAGCTTCTATATGAGATGAGAAAGGGCAGTGGGGGAGTATTTTGAACAAATATTAATATCCTCAAGGCTCAAGGAACTTAAAGCCGAAGAACCCAAATATCAAAATTAAGGGGAAATACATCATTATATGTCACAGGGTGGATTAATAAATGCTAAATGACAATGATACCATGATTATATAAATATACAAAGTGTGAGAGATGTTGGGTCTTAAAATGACTCTGTCTAGCTATCCAGATCTTACAGTAACTCACGGTTCAGAAAAGTGAGGCCATTTATACTTTGGTAGGATTAAAGTTATTTTCCTGTCATGGCCATCTCTTCTGCCACTTTTCAGATCCCTGGGGAACAAATCTGTTCTGATCATTTCTCAGTTTTGTCTCTCTGTAAGTTGTGCATTCTACAGACACTGAGAAAAAACACATACCATACCTCCAGCTATGCTCCCCCAGGATCATAGAGACAACGAACACTTTTGCCTCTTCATTTAACTTTAACTAAGGCTCCGATGAGGCACATACAGTGTTTTGAGAACCTTCTTAGTTCCTACATGACACCCCCCATCCTTCAGGAACTAAAATTGATCTATTAATCTCAAGACTCAGGACAATTTGGGGTGAATCCAGACCTAACAAGATGCTGCTCATGGTCCTAATGGTGGCTCAGGCACTCTTAGCCTGCATAATATACAAACACAAACACAAACAAACACAAAAAGCCAGTCTTTGGAACTTAATCTGGGTTTAAATTCAGACTTTACCATTTAGAATTGTCATGTGATTCTATTTCACTCTGCATTAATTTCTTTCCTTGTAGAATTTGGATAACAGCATGTATTTTGTTGAGTTGTTTTGAGAGTTAAACGAGATAATGTTTGTAGAATACCTGTCAGGGAACCTGGGATATAGTAGATGCTTGATAAAGTATAGTTCTAACAATAGTGACAAGAACAACAATATGAGTCTATACAGATTTAAATAATTTTCCACTAGACACATGTTCAGGAACAGATTATGAGACACAGCAGGTTCAGTGGCTGATGAGTCTGAGTAACACATCAAGTGTAATATGGCATCAACAGTCTCCCATGAGGCTACACCTGCAGGGGACATTAGGCACAGTAAGAAACAAAGAAACAGCAACAGATCTGGAAGATGTATAAGTGGAGGCCCTGACTGTTCCTGGAGTTCATGTGATGAAGTTCTGTGCTGAGAGGTCTAGGTGCAGCATGCTCTGTCCTATCAGAACCTTCCCATACCTGGCACTGTGCATTGTACAGTCTTTGAGTATTCGGTGACTGATCCAAGTCTCAATCCTGACTGCATTTTAGAATTTTGGGGGAAGTTTTAGAAATATAGTTGCGAGAACATGGATCTCCTCCTCCATGCCCCCATACCGATATTCTGGCTTATTTGGCACAACATAAGAATCAAGAAATACATATTGGGACCAGCAGTTAGGGTAATGGCTATGTTGCTGGACTCTCACATAGCTGACCGCGGTTCACGTCTTGGACCCGGTGGCTTAAACTCACGCCGGGCGCGTGTGGCTGTGTGCCCAAGATCTTGAGAGGAGAATGGAGGAGAAGGTATTGCGGCATGGCCATCCCCCCTGGGGGGTGATTTCTCAGTTTCTATCTCTCTCTGTCTCTCTCTGTCTGTCTGGCGAGCGCACACACCCTATAGCAAAAACCTCTAAAAAAAATACATATTAAAAATAGAAAGTTTTCAGCTCATTTTGAAAGGCTCCCAGGTTGAGAAGCACCATTGAGAAAGTGCTACATTGCTCCTATTAATAATAAAGATGATGAATATTAATGGTAATGAGGATGACCCTAACACTAATACTCACTGAATAGGAAAGTGGGTCTGAAGGACTTCAAAGCCTGTGTTTCCAGTCCTGCATAAGCTTCTTCTGTTAATTTTGTATTTAATGGAGCCATCCATACAGTTATAGTTGAAAACTAGCACTCCTCATGACCTTCCTTTCTTCCAGGTAATGTATAATCATTTTACAGTGGCCATTGAAGCCCGTAGGCTTGGCCTTGTGTAACAGGCATCATAGGCTACTAGTTAAAAGCATGTGCAGACTCTGGACCTGGATCTCATTGTGCAAATACTGGCCCCACCTAACCAGCTGGATACCTGACTTTAGTTACCAGTTGCTTCATGCTCTGTGCTTTAGTAAAATGGGAATAATAACTATAATAATAATAATAATACCTGTTATAGACTACATGTTTATGTTCCCCTAAAATCCATAGTTGAATCCTAATCTCCAATGTGACAGTATCTGGAGGTGAGGCCCCTGGGAGGTAATTTGGTCATGAGGGTGGAGCCCTCATGATTGGCTTAGTGTCCTCTGAAAAGAGACACAAGAAAGCTGGTACTTGTGCTTGCCTCTCCATCATTTCAGAATGTAACAAGAAGGCACAATCTGCATACCAGGAAGAAAGCCCTCACTAAGCATCAGCTCTACAGGTATCTTGATCTTGGACTTCCCAGTCTCCAACCCTGAGAAATAAAAGTCTATTGCTAAGTCCTCAGTCAGTGGTATTCTTTCATAACAGCCTGAACTGATTAAGACAGTACCTTACAGAATCTCAGTGAAGGTTAAGTTACTATATATGTGTGGTACCTAGAAGAGTGTCTGGTGTGTGGTAGGAACTATAATAAGTGTTGGTGATCATTCCATACCTAATCGAGATAATGGGCAATGGTGAGAATTTCAGGAATCATGGAAACAAGTCAGGGGAGATAGTTTTGGATGATGAATACTTTGCCTTTAGTCTAGGATCATGTTACAGCTTGGTGATTGGGTTTTGAATCTTCAGCACAGTGAATTAAATGTGCTGGCCTCAATGGAGATGTTCCTGTCTTTTTGAGAGAATTTTAGAATGAGTGGGGAAATGTTAACTTTCACAGGGATGGGGGAGCCCCATTGGCATGTAGCGATGGGAACCAAGGTTTTTTTATGTTCCATTTCACTCTAGAGAGAACTGACAGCAGTAGCCCCTTGAGAAGCTTTCTGGTGGTAGGACATAATCCAGATTGGTTATGAGACTTTAATCATAAAGTCAGGCAGGAAAGGACAGTTGTAAGCATGCTTTTAATTTGAAAAGGAAGTGAGAAGGAGAATATTTGGAGACTGTAAGTGGTAGGCAATAAAAATTGAGTTTTGTTAGGCAGAATGGAGAGAGTCACAGGGGTACAGTACAAAGACTCTAAAATCTAGAAATTCAAGGCCCCAGGCTAGAAATCTATACCATAATTATAATTGTGTAAGAATAAATAAGCTTATAAGCAAAGAATAATAGAGAAGTAAAACCAAATATTTTTAAAAATTAGGATAATAGGGATTATATATGATTTTCTTCCTTATGAGAGTAAAAACATTGTGAAATACCAGTAAAATGAAAACTTGACAAGCATATCTTTATATCTCTAGCCATAATGATGAGGATAAAACTAATGTTGAAAATAGGTACCCTTACCCAAGAAGGAAGATAACAGAGAGGCAAACACACAGATTTGGTCTTTTTCTTTTTGAAGAAAACCTATTTTGAGAAGTGTTAGGTACAAGCCAGTTTCATATTTTTAACTTGTCATTTTAAGTAATGTAACACATTTACCTTCAGAATTAGAGCTCCTAGACTTCATGATTCTCTGGGGAATTAGGTTATCTCTTGATTTCATCATTTTTACAGTAATGATAGATTATTAGGGTTGTTGGAGATAGCTGTGGGTACCTCACTGCTCAATTTCAAACTCTTCCTTAGTGAAGACATTGTTTGGATAAGATAGAGTTCATCCTGACTGGAAATCTTGCATAGTTTAACCATTTTCTTGTTATGTCCTGCTTTCATTTCTGAATGATTATTAACAGTCCCTAAAACTGGCTGCTCATGCTGAGACAATATTACTCTCTCCCTCTTAGGCCAATATCAAACACTGAGCAAATTGAATGTATAAATAATAATAATAAAGAATAATAAAAAATTTTTAAAAATCAAACACTTATTTAATTTAGTATTATAAAGTGCTAAGAATAATGCAAAAATAAACTAAAAAATACAATGCTACATTTCTTGGTTCTTGATATCTTCGATTTGTACTTTTTTTTTTTTTTGGAGAGATTTTCACTGTAGGGCACGTGCGCTCGCCAGACAGACAGAGAGAGACATAGAGACAGAAAGCGAGAAATCACCCCCCAGGGGGGATGGTCACGCTGCAATCCCTTCTCCTCCATTCTCTTCTTGGGATCTTGGGCACGCACGCACACGCGCCCGGCGTGAGTTTTAAGCCATCGGGTCCGGGACACGAACGGCGGTCGACCACGTGGGAGTCCAGCGACATAGCCATTACGCTAACTGCTGGTCCCCCGATTTGTACTTTTTTCATTAGTGGTTATATTTTGCTATAGATGATGCCCTCTTAATTTTTCAAGGATTTGGAGTTTGCAATGTCTGCACCTTTAATTGAATTATATATAAGGATGAAACCTGAAAGTGTCTTTTAAAACATCTCAGGATTTTTCTGTCTTTTATTTGAAGTGCCATTTTCTTCCCCTTGTGGCAGCTTACTCTTCTGCTATTTATTGTACCTTCATCCACTGTTTTTCTTGTGCTGTGTTTTTTTACATAGGCTTTTCGGCTTTCCCCAAAGCACACAGTATATGGATTTATTTTATGACCTAGTGAGATATTTTTTTCTTTTGTAGTCCATCTTTTATCCAGTGGAACAATTTCAGTTTCAGGTCCCCGGAGCACCTTATGTATAAGATAGGATGACCATGACAATCTGGTAGTTTCCCATGATTTTCCCTGTTGCATTATCCACAAAGTAAAATAAAACATAGAGCATTCCTCCACTTCCCTGGCTGCTTGTCAGTTTTCAGATTTTGATGGCATAGTAAAAAAGCATGATGCTGAGTTTCTTTAGAACTTTCCTTTTTAGATGCCTCTATTAATATGAAAATAATCCTGCATTCTGATACATAATCAGAATGTATAGAGAAAATGTGTATTATTTTAAAAGTATGGCTGGATTTCAAAATTTTTTTTTTGCACTCATATAAACTTGAACTTTAACTCCATTTTGCATGAACTTTTAAATTCTTCATGCATGTGTATTTATTTTAGTTCATAGATACTAGTTTCTTAGGTTCAAGGCAGGCTCAGAACACTACTTAATATACAGTTTCTAATTTTGGTTTGTGTTTATTTTATTTTTTTGCCAGAGGGCACTTGGGTTTTCCAGAGAAAGAGAGAGAAAGGACCCTCAATGGGGTGTCGTCATGCCACAAACTTCTTTTGTCCGTTTCTCCATCCCATCAGGATTTTGAGCACACACACAACATGTATTTGGTGTGTTTATCAAGCCGCTGAGGCCAGGATTCAAACCATGGTCAGTCACAGTATCTGGCATTTAACCACTGTGCTATGGGGCTGGCCCCTTATGTATTTTTCTAATGTTTTTGCACCCCCTGACGTTTTTACGGTTAAGCCTGCTTCTCTTTTCTGGATCCCAAGATGTCATCCCTTTTTTCCCCAAGTCTGGATTGTGCCCACAAGGGTTCTTGCCTTGTTACCGTATTTCACCAGGAGTCATAATTATCCCCTGTGTGTCACCTGCTGAGTCCCTCTTCTCCAGCTCCTTTGTGGTACTTTACAGGTCTTGAAGTGCAAACCTCCCAGAAGCTCCCTTCACATAATGAAGCAAGCAAGCACCCTCATCTCCTAGAGATGTGATTTCTATCACCCGAGAAAGCTCTTCCCCTTCAGGGTAAAAAAGGGATAGCCAGCAGAAACCAACCTGGGAGGGCTCTGTGGCCAGAAAGAACAACAGTGCCCTGTGAGAGTCGTGATGTTAGTGAAATGCCATCCTGCCTGCTTTTTCTCCCAGAAGGTTTGACCTGGCCCACACAGGGAAGGCCCACAGCTCCCCGTTCATCCCATTCACAAGTACACATATCTTACTGCCCATAAAAAAAAAAAAAAATCCATTTTGTCAATGTCCTCAGCAATGGACTCAAAAAGACACACATTTGTGTGTGCACATGAGGATATGGGTAAGTGTGTAACCTAAGCCCACCTTCGCCCTCGTTCCATCTCTGGCAGGGAGCCTGCTCTCACTTGGCTCTGCTCTTGTGTCTTTCCTCCCATCACTGACGCTAACTCTCCACCAGCTGTTTCCTTCCCATCTCTCTGCAGGAACATTTCCTGCACTGACTTTCCCCTCTGCCCAGGAGAGCTGTAATAGTTTTGTTTGATTGCTCTTGTACCAGTGCGAGCCCCAATCAAAGCCACCTTTTCATTGGTAGCCAGACCACATCTCTCTCCACCCTGAAGTCACAGTCAGTCCTCTCCCTCGTCTCATTCCTCCCTGTGGCGGTGTTGTAATCCACTAGAAAATTCCTGACACCCCCTTCATACTGTCAGAGAAATGCAGTACATTATTTCTGAAACAGGAGGTAGGGACAAGCAGATAGAAATAAAAAATAATAATAAATTATCAAAAAATGTTGTATATGGGAGAAGGGCACAATGGCTTTGGAATTACTATAGAAACAGTCACTAATGCGCGGCATATGCACGCTTCTAATGGTTCGGTAACAGCAAACACGATGTGGTTGTAGTTAATGCTTCCACAGTAATGCTTTCCAAAATGTGCAGACTCAACTTCTCTAAATTCCATTTGAATAAGACGAACAATCTGCTCTCCTGCCACTCCTCTGGGTTTTCATATATCTATTTCTCAGGGACAACATTCCCTCGAAATGAGAGTCATGCTTATACAACTTCGGGCTTCTTCCATGATAGTGGCGTCGAGTAGAAAGTGCTCCATGTCCGTCCTAGTAGTACAGCCCTACAGTGACGTTCCTGGCTAGAAATCATGATGATGACAATAATGAACACCTGTCTGGCGAACGCATGCGCCCTATAGCAAAAACCTCTCAAAAAAAGAAAAAAACAAAACAAAACAAAACACCTGTGAGTCCTCCCATGGCCAGGTATTCTTCAAAATAATGGAACTCATTTTGTTTCATTATAAACTCATGACAAATGCATTATTTCAGAGTGGGTGACTGAGACCACATGCATTTGTATAACTTGCCTAAGCTCACAGAGGAAAGCTGTCATTCGATCCTTACTCCACTGCTCTTGTTCTTATCCATGACTCTCTACAATGCTTTATATCAATTAGTCAAAATGTCAGTTTATACTCTTCAGCAAGACTTTTTTGATTTAAATCAACATGAGTTACACAGGGCTCCTAGACTTTACCAGGGAGCCTATCTATCACAAACAATGCCAGGACCCTGGGGATATCATTCCATTTCAGTGAGGTTATTCTCACCATTAAACAATGAGAACCATGTGAATATCCAACGTCTAATGAATAGATCAAGTGAAACGGATTTTCTGAGATGAGCAGCACGACTGTGTGGCTGTCAATCTTTTTTTTTTTTTTTTTGAGAGGTTTTCGCTATAGGGTGCGTGCATTCGCCAGACAGAGAGAGACAGAGAGACAGAAAGCGAGAAATCACCCCCCAGAGGGGACGGTCACGCCGCAATCCCTTATCTGCCATTCTCCTCTCGGGATCTTGGGCACGCACGTACACGCGCCCAGCGTGAGTTTTAAGCCACCGGGTCCGGGACGCGAACCGCGGTCGACTACATGGGAATCCAGCGACATAGCCATTACGCCAACTGCTGGTTCCCTGGCTGTCAATCTTGAGTGCTCTCTCAAACCACCTGTAGGAGGGGACCAGCAGTTGGCGTAATGGCTATGTTGCCGGACTCCCATGTAGTCAACTGTGGTTCAAGTGCTGGACCCGGTAGCTTAAACTTAATCTGGGCGCGTGTGCATGCGTGCCCAAGATCCCAAGAGGAGAGTGGAGGAGAAATGATTGCAGCATGGCCTTCCCCCCTGGGGGGGGGTGATTTCTCACTTTCTATCTCTCTGTCTCTCTCTGTCTCTGTCTCTGTCAGGTGAGCACATGTGAGAAAAACCCCCAAAAAAAAAAAAAAAAAAAACCCACCTGCAGGAGCACGTTACACATGCAGGTATCCCCAGTCTGCCGGGAGTGACTAGGGTTCACTGAGGGTGAATCTCAGGATCCTAAGATGTAACAAACAGGGCAGATAGGAGAAAAGGACTAGTTGGTATAAGATTTCTTTGGAGATGAAATAGTCTAAAATGAGATTATGGTGAAGGTGCAAAACTCTGTTCATGTACTAAAAAGCATTGACTTGTACCCTCAAGTGGTGAAGTATGTGGAAGGTAAACTGTATCTCAACAAAGTTATTTTTAAAAAGTCATGAACTGAGGGAACCAGCAGTTAGCGCTTTCTGTCTCTATGTCTCTCTCTGTCTGGCGAGCGCACGTGCCCTACAGTGAAAATCTCTCCAAAAAAAAAAAAAAAAAGTCATGAACTGAAAGAACCACAGAGGCACAGCCTTCCAAGCTGAGTCCCTCTGGCTGTAGCAGCTCAGAAAGCCCCACAATGGATTGCAATGGATCATTTTCCTAAACTGGACATGTCATGGTTTTCCTATTCATTTCTGAAAATTCAGTTTATGCCAAAGAAATCTTCAAAAAGTTACATTGTCTATTCTTTTTTAGTTTATTCTTCTTTTTTTTGTTCCTTCTTTTCATTTTGTCTATTTTATTTCCTATAAATGTGTGTTTTAGAATCTGCTAGCTTCTTGGATATGCCTCTCTTTTTTATTCTTATGGGTCATTGCTCTGAGAATTATACAATGCACTCTTCACTTATCATAATCTACCTGAATTAAAACTGTATTTTTTTCACATGTAATTTGAGAAATTTCAATGACTTTTAAGAAATTCAAAAGATAACATATTCTTTCATATTTATCATTTCATTCTTTATTCGTTAATGTAGATTAGAATTT
>NW_006208547.1:941730-963590 GCF_000334495.1 Tupaia belangeri chinensis | reverse complement strand
TCTGTGTCAAAAATTCTTTTTAGCAGTTTTTGATAGTATGGATCTAATAGCCACCACTTTTTTCCTCGTTTTCTTGTCTATCTAAAAATGTTTTTTTTTATTTTATTTTAACTTTTGTAAGTTAATTTTATGGTATATAAAATTTTAGGTTGACAATAATGTTTCAGATTTGTACTAAAACACAAAAATGTATTTGGTTTTGCTCTCTCTCTCTTTTTTTTTTTTTTTTGCATCCATAGTTTCTTTTTTTCTTTCTTTCTTTTTGTTGTTTTTAGAGAGATTTTTTGCTATAGGGCTCATGTGCTCACCAGAGAGACAGAGAGAGATAGAAAGTGAGAATAGAAAGTGAGAAATCACCCTCCAGGGGACTGGCCACGCCACAAACCTTTCTCCTCCGTTCTCCTCACAGGACCCTGGGAATGCACGCACATTTCCCACCATGCTTTTTAAGCTATCAAGTCCAGGACTCGAACCACAGTCAGCTACATGCAAGTCCAGCAATGTAACCATTATACCATCTGCTGGTCCCGCCTCCATTGTTTTTTTATAATGCCTTCTTTATTATTATTCCCCTATAGATATTGATCTTCTTTTCTGGTTATAAGATCATGTGTCCTTTTCACACCTTCTATCCAAGAGCCCAGTCTCTGCTTACTCAGTAAAATCCCCCTGAGAGGGAATTACCAGGCTCCTTCAGATTCAAACACACCAGCACATGGATTTCTCTTATTTGTTGCTCTCTGTGTGCAGAACAAAGATTGTCCTCTGTGTTTCTTGACCACGATCTTAGGAACTGTCCTCACTTCTATCAGCTTATCCCTCTGGCATTTAGTTCTCCTAAGAATTCTTTGTGCCAACAATTCTTCAATATCTTTGAGGCAAAGGATGATGTTTGTTTGTCTGCCTTGTGATTTCTGATTTCTTATCATATGAATGAAAATTTTTCACATCATTTGGTGTCATAACTGGAAGTGGAAATCCCTTCTGTTTTCATGGAACTTAAAATTTGATTGAAGACACACAACGAAACTAGATTGGAAGTGCCAGGTGACAAATAAATGATAAAAATAAACCTCACAAGAGTCCAGAGAAGGGAGTAGATTGCCAAATACAATAGTGATCAATAATTAAAACTGAATGTCAGATACGTTAGGAACTAATTTTTATTTATTTAAAAATTTTTGAGAGATTTTTTGCTATAGGGTGCCAGACAGAGAGATGGAGAGAGAAACAAAGTGAGAAATCATCCCTAGGAGGGATGGCCATGCCACAATTCTTTCTCTTCTTGGGAATTTGGGCATGCGTACACATGTGGGTGGCATGAGTTTCAAGCCACCAGGTCCAGGAATCAAACCAAAGTCACCCATGTGAGAGTCTAGCACCTTAACCACTATACTTGCTGATTACCGGAACAAATTTTTAGTAAAAGTATATTCCAACTATTGTATGGCATATACGAATATTAAAAATATTTCTTGTAAAAATGCAAATTTGACTCAGCATCCTGGGCTTTTACTTGCCAAGAAGTCATAGTGATATAGAAAAATGGACTCAGGAAGGAAATAAAAGTCAGGAAGAACTGAGATGTTCAAAAACTACCACACAGGGTGTATGCAGATAAGCACTTGAAGAAATGATCAGAGAAATGTGTCAAGTTCAAATCTCTGGAGGATTCTGAAAGCCAGTCTGAGGACAATGGACTCCATTTTGCTAGCAAAGATGAATAAGAGAGATTCTTTGTAAGTTTCCCATTTTTGACCCTGTTAAAGGTAACGGTAGCAATAAGAATCAATTTTATGGTATGGGTCTTCCATAGAAAAGCCCTTTTCAGATTTTATAGGGCTCTTTGCTTCAATAAGATCCCATTTTCTTTTTTATGTTTTTCCTTGGGTTTTTATAGTCTCCCTTTGTTCAGGTATAAGAAATGATGATGGCTCTACCTTCAGGAATGTGAAACAAATAAGATTTTCTATTGCTGCCAAATAAATGAAAATCTAGATCGTCTGGAAATTGACAAATGCCAAACAATAGACTTTTAACCATGCTGATTTGAAGCAACTTGCTGTACTTCAGCGCACAATTACAAATCATCCTTTCAAGCTCTTCAGAATCTAAGACCTGCCAAGAGCTAATTAACTGCTCTGACAGCGGGAAGATGAGGCAACATAAGGCAAGGTTTCTGAATGACTGCAAGGTATTTAATTTGAATAAAAGGAGAATTAAAAAGAAGCAGTGAGCAAAAGTAGCAGCAGATAGAAAATGCCTACATTAAAGATTCTTATGTGACTTCAAAATGCTCCAGTGAAAGACATATTGGGTGAATATTGTACAGTGGAAGGCAAAGCAGAGAGCAGAGACACACAGCACATGCCTTTGTGAGTTTGGGTCGTATAGCTCACCCAGCAGAGTCTGCAGTTTCCTCCTAGAGCCATTTTTCTGCCCTCTGGATCAGGAGTCAGAACATGAGGAGGACGTTTGGTGTGCAGTGTCAGGGGCAGGACCACTGAACTCCCCTAAACCTGAGCAACTGAATCAAGTGGTGTCTTCCTCCACACTCATGTGAGGAACACCTGCATAAGGGAATAGGTACCCCTCAGATTCATTTCCCCATTGCCAAGTCTGAGGAGCATCTGTGGGTTTTTCTTAGATCCCTTCTGAGACATTGCATCAGACAAATCCAGCTAAAGCTGGCTGGTGGCTTCTCTCTGCTCCTTCCTTATTCAACTGTCAATTACTCTTATCCTTTCTTTTTAATTTTTTTTTTTTTTTTTTTTAGAGAGAGATTTTTGCTATAGGACACATGTGCTCACCAGAGAGACAGAGAAAGACAGAGTGACAGAAACTGAGAAGTCACCTCCCAGGGGAGATGGCCATGCCACAATCCCTTCTTCATTCTTTTCTTGGGATTTTGGGCATGCATGCACATGCATCCCAAATGAGTTTAAGCTGCCAGGTCTGGGACTCAAACCATGGTTGACTCAGTGGGAGTCCAGCGACATAACCACTACACCATCTGCTGGTCACCCAATTACCTTTGTCTTTATAAGTAGAGGAGAAACTAACTTTTCTATGTTACTTCACACAACATTCATAAGAATATCACCAAGGTGGTGTTACCCCTAATCTTGAGATAAAGACACAGTCTTCCCAAGATCCAGTATCTTTCCTGTCATTCAAACCCAGGTGTGCTGCGTCCAACAGCCCTGGCTTCCAACAGTGTCCCCACCCAGCTCTGCCTTCTTTGAAGAATCTTCAGTTCTGATTTCTCTTCCAGTTTATTCCTGGTTTAGTTCTAATTTCATATGGGATTAAAGGTCCTTTTACCTTCCTTCCCATCCAAGGCTTGAGCTTTATCTGCAGCTGAGTGCAGTTTGTCTCAGATCGAGGCTGGGATGTCCTCACGTTTTATGTGGGTCAGCAACCTGAACACTTAAACCTTCTAGAAGCTTCTACACCTCTGCCCCTCACCCCAGTGAGTTGAGGTAGAAAGTGTTATGTAGTCTCATGGGCATGTGATTTGTGATGTGGAGATTTGATCATTTTTCACAGCCACTTCCTAACTCATATATATACTCCCTCCTGCAAGAAGCAGTTGAATGCATGCCTAGAAGACATTTTACCCATCATTCTAGTGCTTTTATGGTACACAAAAGATTTCCCTTTTTTAAACAGCATCCTGCAATTTCTCATATAATTGAATTTTCATAGAACCCATGAAATATTTCAGGCATGTTTAAAAGTACAGAAAAAATATAGCATTTACATAATCATCACCAAGATTGAACAGATGTTAACATATTACAAGTTGCTCTGGATCATTTTACTAAGGAAATAACTGTTAGAGATATCATTCAAGACCTACTGCCATCTCTTACCCAATCCCCTCTGGAAGAATCCACTCTCTTGAAGGTGAGGTGGATCATTTCCATGCCTGTCTTTGCACTTCCATAGTATGAACATTCATCATAAATAATGTGTGTGAGTTTTAAAGATTCATGTAATGGAAGCCTACTGCAAAACTTTTTACAACTTGTTTTTCTCCTACTTTTTATGGGTGTATAGCCTAGAAAACTAGAAGAGCACAAGCAGATATGTATAGGGATTCTCACTGGAATACCATGTATTCTAGTTTAAAAACATGTGAAATCAACCCAATCATCTTCAGTTGTGCAATGTGACTTATTCGTTCAATGGGATGCTATCAGTGCTCTCTGGCAGTTAAAATGGATCAAAAGATCTGCACTTATTTATAGAACTTAATGTTTTTTGAATGTATTCAGGCCAGGAAAGCAATGAATATAAAGTAATTTTTTTTGTGACAGTAGATTTTATGTTTACTTCTTTTTAGGACTGATCCCTTGATAATATAAAATACTGAATTCTTAAAGTTATTACTGGTGGGGAGGGAAAGAAAAAACAATGCCTTAGTATTTTTTTAACCAAACCTCTGTTCTATTATTGGTTCATGTATAGAAGCCTCCAGTGCAGTTAGAAAGATGTAGGATTTAAACAGTAAATGAAGGCAACATTTTAGCAAAAGCTCAGTCAGTCCTTGTCATTGACCATGCTGAACGATTCAGGATAAAAAGGATATGCCTATCTTTCATTCCTAAGAAAGTGCTTCCATTTCCTATATTTGTATAGGGTCATTAGATCAGCAGTGCCTTTCAGAAGCATGGTGTTTCTTGTCCTCTTGTCTTATCAAGTTATCTCTGTAAAGACTTTAGAAAACTCATTTGTATGCAGACCAGAATTTCTAAATTGGCAGCTCTAACTACCACAGCATTTGAACTGCCATCTATAGATGACAGTAAATTACTTTCAATATTACCTCCAGACTATTAAAGCCACAGTGGTATAAGAATAATGCATGCATGCATACTGCTACCGTCAGGAGGTATCCAATCAATAAAACAATATTGCTCAGTATTTCAGCAGAGCAGAGGTCTGATAAGGTAATGTTAGCTTGAAATATATTAATACATATATTTGGTAAAACTCTATTAGTGATGAAGAGGATACGCTGAACATGAAGAGCTGCAAAGCATTCTGGGACCTGTGCAATTCAGAGCTGGAGTTCTGCTGAAAAAACTTTGTTGTGCTTGAACTGGAAGAGAAGTGATGTGTGAGTCAGATAATAAGTATTTAGCCATTTGATTGAGTCAATGCTCAAAACAGCAATACTCTGACCTGCCAGATAGGTCAGGGTGTCCTGTTGTACACTTTTATTGTACGTTCCAATCTTCCTTGGTAGAGCTTATTATAATTCTAAGTGTGCAAAGCTTTGTAAAATTATGTGATTGAAGTTTCTTTTTCCTGCCAGCTGCTAAGCTGGGTGGATGAGACTGTCTTATTATACATCCTCAGTGTGAAGCACTCTGTGTACACATTTAATAGAGTCATAAACTTAAAATAGGGGTATGAAAGGGGAGGAGCCCAATGCAGAGGTCCTACTGGGTCCCAGTTCTGATAAGGTAACTCTTCTCTGTGTCTCCCCACCACCACCACTTGCAACTAATTCATGAGAAGCAGACAGTCATTAAACAACAGAGGGGTGCTGAGAACACAGGTTCATGTTCAGGCCATGTGGTTCATCTTTAACTGCCTATTCACCGGCTGTGTGACTTGGGTATTATTTAATTTGCCTACGCTTTGCTTTTCCCAACTGTAACATGGAAAACATGGCCATAGGCATTATCTCTAACAATGAGATAATCCAGACACTGCCTGCTAGACTACAATATTTGTCTAGTACATACTGTCTGTTATTACCGTTATTATTGAAGATTAGAATTCATCCCGAAGGAGTTTCCAGAGTTGATATGCAATCAGAGCATGACACAGAGCTGACATTCGTACTGGTTTAGGATAGCATTCTGGTATCAGAGATATGAAGTCTCAGAAGCAATCATCACCATACTTTAGAAGCAATGCAGATTCATGGTCTAAGCAAGCAGAGGTGATAGACCAGGGAGGGTAGAGAAGTCAGCATTCAGGGGGTGAGAAAAAGAACAGAATATTGGGTTAAAAGAGAATAAACTTGAGTTCTGAGAGTAATGCAGAAATCCAGTGGATCTCTAATAAGTTAGAATTAGGGTCGCATCACCCAGAATTAGCCAACCCAATTTCCAGAAGCTGGTAAAAGAAAAGGAAACCATCTGGAGGTTGACAAATTCGTTATGATGGTGACAACTACTTACAGAAAGCTTATCCGGAAACATAAATGCAACATTAAGCAGAACAAAAGTTATAAAGACATTGGAAAAGGAGAGTGGTGGCCACATACTTATTTATTTTTAAATTTTAAATCTCAGAGGACCTGAAAATCAGAGAGAGAGAGAGAGAGAGTGAAAGAGAGAAAGCACCCCACACAGGAGATGGCTACACCGGAATCCCTTTTGCATTTCTCCCTCCTTTCGGGACTTGGGGTATGCATGCACAAATGCTTGGCATATTTCTCAAGCTGCCAAGTCCAAGACTCGAACCATGAAGCCACATGGGATCCAGCCATCTTAACCACCACGCTGCGAGCTGGCTCACCCATGTATCTTGAATACGTTTTTAATGAAAATTAAATCCCAACAAAATTAAATAGGGGATTTTGGATTATTTTTCACTTTTGCAAACAGTTTTTACTGCACAGGAAGAAATTGTGCAAAAACAGTGAGGAAACATAAAAAGAATTACTGACGATTATAACCTTGTCCAGGAATTGCCAATACACAGCACATCTGCTGCCCTTGCAGAATTCTTGTCCTTGGCAGGCCTCAGAACAAGCTCTCCGTCTTCCCCTGGTGAGTCCCTGTGTGACCACAAGATGCTTTTTAACACTTACAGCAGCCTTTTCTAACAAAACTGGGTTTGGTACATAAAAGTGGGCATGTTCACTTTCCCTGATCTAAGTAAACCCTTTACCATATAAAGAGGGAACTGAGGCTTAATGAGGCAAAACCACTTTTCTCCTAAAATCTCAGAGACAACTACACTCCATTCCCTGTTCATTTATTTCCTCTCCAGTTTTCAGGATCCTTATTTCTCTTTTACTTCTGCTCAATTAACATTAGTTTTGCATTAGATATATTTAGGCAAAATATAAGATACTAAATAAATAAATAAATGAAACAATCTTTCTTGAAGTTGCATGACAAAGTGTTTCCTACAGTCAAGAGTTTGGTCAAGCACTAAGTATTTGTGAATGAATCCAGGTTAAAAACGGTGAAAGAGGACATGCTGGGTCAACTCAATTAAAAATAAAAACTCCTTAAGAATTTTAAGAGGGAACCAGCAGTTAGCGTAATGGCTATGTCACTGGACTCCCACGTCGTTGAAAGCGGTTCGCGTCCCGGACCCGGTGGCTTAAAACTCACGCCGGGCGCATGTGCGTGCGTGCCCAAGATCCCGAGAGGAGAATGGAGGAGAAGGGATTGCGGCGTGACCAACCTCCCTGGGGGGTGATTTCTCGTTTCCTATCTCTATGTCTCTCTCTGTCTGGCGAGCGCATGCACCCTATAGCGAAAACCTCTCCCAAGAAAAAGAATTTTAAGAGACATCATAATAATTGAGCATCATGGTAACTCTCCCTGATGTAAAAAAAGTCACTGAGAGAAAAAGACATGAACACAATCTACTTCAGAAGATTCTGAGTGATCTGGCCCTGTCAAATTATCTTTCCACAAAGGCTTGTAAATTCTAACTGGTAAAAGTAACAGTTAATGAAATGCTTAATAATTTTTATAGCTTCCATATTGACTTCAGATAAATTTATGACACAGACAACTGTATCTTTGTACCAAGTAATTTTTCATAGGACACTAATAAAAAGGAAGCCACCATTTGTAAGATTTCATGATAATTTAAACTGGCTACAGGAGTTTGGAGTGGTTGCACCTTTACTTTCATGAGGTTTCTTATCATGACTGTGATTTCTCTGCTACAAAATCCTTCATTAAGATTTCACGAATTTTTGGGAACCAGCAGTTAGCGTAATGGCTATGTCGCTGGACTCCCACGTAGTCGACCGCGGTTCGCGTCCCAGACCCGGTGGCTTAAAACTCACGCCGGGCGCGTGTGCGTGCGTGCCCAAGATCCCGAGAGGAGAATGGAGGAGAAGGGATTGCAGCGTGACCATCCCCCCTGGGGGGGGTGATTTCTCGCTTTCTGTCTCTATGTCTCTGTCTGTCTGGCGAGCGCACACGCCCTATAGTGAAAACCTTTCCAAAAAAAAAAAAAAAAAGATTTCACGAATTTTTGTTTTCTAGGAAAACATATCATCTATTTGTTGTGATATTTCTTAAGTAATACATGGATGTAAAAAAAAAAAAAAAAAGGACTGTGTAGAATCTTTGACCTGTGTGAGGCTTGAGGGTAAGAGAACAAGAAACAGCTTTCTAGGGGCCAGCAGGTGGTGTGGTGGGTAAGGCTCTGGACTCCCACATGGCGGACTGTGGTTCAAGTGGTACACCTGGTGGCTTACTTTCTCACTTTCCCTTTCTCTGTCTCTCTCAGGTCAAATTAATAAATAAATAACAAAAATCAATAAAAAAGAAAGAAAAGAAAGAAACAGCTTTCTAGACAGAAGCAATAAGAGCAAATGCAAAGACCCTGAGGTTGGAATGAGTTCAGTGCCTTTCGGAAATGAAAGCCCACTTCCTATGGTTGCAACACAACAAAGCTAGAGAGCAGGGAAAGACATAGGTCAGAGGTCAGAGCCAGGTTCCAGAGGGCCTTGCAGGTCACTGTTAGAAACTGGATTTGAATTCAAGCCCTATGGTGAGTCATTTGAAAGATTTAAACAGCGAAATGCATGATCTGATTAACCTTTTAAAATAGGGTCATCTCTAATCTTTGAATGAGTGTTATTTAAGTAAATAATTGGACTCAACAAGAACTAATTCCATGTCATCTTGACACCTCTACATTGTCCATCGTAAGAGGCTGAGAATCAAAATCGACTCAATGAAGGAGAGGTTGGATAGTTACTAAATGAAGACATGCAAACAATGTGGACAGAGTTCCAAAGACATACAGAAATAATTCTGGCCACATCTAATGTCTGTGTTGACAAAAAAAAAGACAAAAATAATGTGTTTTTATGATTTGATGTTGGAGATATAATTAGTGCCTGAATTTTTTATTTCTTTTCTATAAAGTTTATTCTGTAGTTGTTAACATTCTTATTTAAGTGTTTTCTTGCTGATTAGTCTGCATTTATGTAGTCAGAATAATTAGGTTAATTACATCAATTTGAAGAGGTTAAATTCTAGTAATTACACATTTATAACTTAGAATTATAGAATGAATCCGATAATGGTATATCACTGGCAATGCAAATGATAATGGCAACTTAAGAAAGGTATAAACTTAGAATTCTGGATACTATTGATTTATGCAAACCACTTAATCTACAAGAAGGTTTACACGTGAATATTCTAAAAAGAAAAAGAAAGCTATAAAAGTGATACCTTCCCATTTTTGTAGTTGGAAATGCTGTATCTCTCTTTAAAATGCCACTTAGGAGACTACATAAGAAGACAAAACTCATGCAGGAGTTTTAAATTAGTATTGAAATACTAATTCCCTCTTCACATATGAATGATAATCCCAGAATGTTTGGCAGATTGTTGGTTTTACTGTTAATTAGTTGTATCATAGATAATTCATAGGTATATCTGTTTCAAAAATAATGAACTAAACCATGTATTAAGGCATACACAATGTCATTGATAGTGAGAAATACTCCACCTCTGACTCTTTTCAAAACTAGAAAGTTTAGTTGACAAAAAATAGTTATTTTGCTTCCCCAAAATGGTTATACCTGAGTATTTTCCTAACCCATTGTGGGGGACTTTTCTTATATTAGGCTTAGAATATTAGGACATCTGTCAATATTTGCAAATAGAACATTCTATTAAGATACATTCTTCAGCATCAGACTTTTAACAGGCATTATAATATCATAGAACAAAAACAAAAAAGGCCCACAAATAGACTGATGTTTTAAAAATATTACTTTACAAATCAAATATTATTAATGACTTCCTTTCCCGGTGGTGGTTTTTGTGTGAATCGGAATATACACATATGTTTATATTTGGACCTAGAGAGAATATACATGTATAATTATTGGGTGAAATATGCTATTATCAAAAGCAAGTCTTCTGACTTCAAGATCTCTGGAGAGTTGTGGGACACCCCAACTTTCTGAGTTTTAATTTGAGAATACTTTCTAGGTACTAAAAACAACTTTCATTTATTTGTTTTTAAATAAACTTAATTTTGGAAGAATTGCAGATTTACTAGAAGGTTGCAAAGATAGTACAGAGATTTCCCATACACTTCTCACTCAGTTTCCTATATTTGTTTGTTTTTGTTTTTATTATAGGGTAAGTGCGCTCAAGAGAGACAGAGAAAGAAAGAGGGAAAGTGAGAAGTCACCTCCCAAGAGTGATGGCCATGTCATAATCCCATCTCCTCCATTCTTCTTCCAGGTTTTGGGGCACCCATGCACATGAACCCACCATGTTTTTCAAGCTGCTGGGTCTGGGACTTGAACCATAAAGTTGGCCATGTGGGATCCAGCCATTTTAACCACCATGCCACTAGATGGGCCAACTTCATCCATTTTTAACATTTCACATTATCATTGATATAGTCATTAAAGTAATAAACCAATATTGATGAATCATGATTCACTAAACTTCACCCTTTATATAAATTACATCAGTTGTTCCATTAATCAATCTTTTCTTTCTGTTTCAAATAAAAATTTTATATATACACCTACATAAAATATTTTTAATTTTTAACAATATAACAAATACACATAAAGCAAGAAAAAAATTGAATATAAAATAAGAGCATGTTGGGACCAGCAGTTAGTGTAATGGCTAGGTCGCTGGATTCCCATGTAGTCCACTGCAGTTCGCATCTAAGACCCGGTGGCTTGAAACTCACGCTGGGCGCATGTGCGTGTGTGCCCAGTATTCTGAGCAGAGAATGGAGGAGAAGGGATTGCAGCGTGGCCATCCCCCCTGGGGGATGATTTCTTGCTTTCTGTCTCTTTGTCTCTCTCTGTCTGTCTGGCGAACGCACGCGCCCTATCGCAAAAACCTCTCCAAAAATAAATAAATAAATAAATAAATAAATAAATAAATAAATAAATAAATAAATAAATAAATAAATAAATAAGAGCATGTTGTAGCAAATACTCAGTTTTAGGTGCAAGGAGAAAAGCAGATCTCCAAGCCTTGGTGTAGCTTTCCAAGACGCAACTTAGTTTTAGACACCACAAAATGCAGTCCCGGGGCAGAAGTTTTCATAGCAAAGTTGCACTTAACAGACTCTTGCCACGTTTTAGGATTGTCTTTTAGCTTCCATGACAGGACTTAGAAAGCGCTGTTTACAAAATTATAATGTGGAATATAAGAGGGACTTGATGAGTCTGCTAAATAGTTATGCATTCTAAGATGAACTGCATTCATTTCCTACATTTTCTGATGTTAATCACTCACGAACATTGAACTGTACCTGAAATAGTTTCAAATTTTTCTTGCCTCAATACACAGAGGTCCTCAAGACCCATGGACTCCTGGTCTGAGCCCAATAAAGACTGTTTATGTCTCAAAAAAAATTTTTTTCTTGCCTCTTAGGCTGAATTATGTTCAACCAAACTTACTAGTTATTGTGCACGTTATTGTTGCTATGTAAGCAAAAACACTTATTAGCTCTTGGTGGGGAAGCAAAGATGAATTAAAATGCCTGCTCTCCCTTTAAAAAGCTCAAAAATCTAAGAGAACTAGAAAGGTAGAACAAGATTCTGTAAAAGACCAACTCTGAGAAGTATGACAAGGCCAGAGCTCACAAAATGAATTGGATACTCTGAGAACCGTGGGCGGGAGCACCCTTTACACTATGGGAGTGACTGGGATGTGCTGGGTGTTCAGTCACCTGGGAGGAGGCCACTGGTTCCCCAGGTGTGCAATCTGGCATGTGGAGGACGTGTATCCTGTGAGGGGACAGTTGCTGAGTGGCGCCATGAATTGCTCTCTAGACTTCAGAAATGAATATTTTAATCTAAACATCTCTAGGTTTTTTGAATATTGGAAATAGACCTTTTTCTTTTCTTTTTTCTTTTTCTTTTCTTTTCTTTTTTTTTTTTATGTAAGATAAGTAAAAAAAAAATATGTCATGTGGCCGAGGCCTATGACCCCCTATTTGTGACTTCTGATACACGGTAAAGAATACAGCCTCAGTAGAGGAAGACAAGCTATATGCAGAGAATGTGAAAATACAACTTAGCAGAGACTTAATGTTCCCACAGAAAGCAGGGTAGGCGAATAGGGCGTTGCCCAGGATACTGATGTTCTGAACTTTAAACACTTAAATTCATGAAAAATGTTCAGTGTCAATCAACAATGATTTCAAAGAAGCAGCTAGCCAACTTCTGCTACATATTGTTATCCACATGAACAGTGGATACGTTCATAATTATAATATCAATTTGACCCCGAAACTGCTTGACCTGGTAAAACATTGTTTACTACATGTCTGCCTCCATTCTTCCTCCTCTGTTCACCCAGCTCTAAACTGATGCCCTCAAATATAACTTCGCTGAGAAGAAACAGAAGCAGCAGAAGAGGATCTCCATGTATTCCTGCACCAAAGTCACCGTCCCACTCACACCTGTGCCCACAGGCCTTGTCTTTCCTCCTTTTTCAAAGGACTACCTGTCCATGCTCCTTGGACACAAGGAATCTCTCCTCTCTCACTGCTTTCAAAATTCTCTTTTTCTTTCTCTTCTAAAAATAGATTTCATTGTGTATATACATATATATATATTTTTTTTTTTGAGAGGTTTTTGCAAATGGTAATTATTCGTTTTATGAATGTATAACTTGTACTACACAGAAGTAGCAATAATCAAGCTACAAATATACATATATATATTTATGTGTATATATATATATACACATAAATATATTTTTAAAAAGTATATATATATATATCACACACATATATATGTTATATTGTATATATATATAATATATACACATACACACACACGTATAAATTATGTTTTGTTTTTGTTTTTGTTTTTTTGAGAGGTTTTTGCTATAGGGTGCGTGTGCTCACCAGAAAGACAGAGACAGAGAGACAGAAAGGAAAAAATCACCCCCGAGGGGGATGGCTACGTCGCAATCCCTTCTCCTCCATTCTCCTCTGGGGATTTTGGGCATGCACACACACACACGCCATCAGGTCAGGGACTCAAACCACAGTCGACTACATGGGAGTCCAGCTTCATAGCCATTATGCCAACTGCTGGTCTGACACACATATAAATTATACATATTTATGCATGTATACATACACACACAAATGAACAGATTCGTCATTTCACGGAGTCACTTATCTTCTTCCCCTTCTGGTAAAGCAGCTAGTCATTTCTTAAACAATCCTGAATACAACACATGATTATTTCCTATCCGACCTCATGTTGTAAGTTAGATCTTTCCACTTTACATATTTGCTACTTTGTATCTCTTGGCCTATATATCCTCATTTCCTGCTCCTAACCCTAATCCTGGTAACAGATTTATTCTCTCTCTCTATAGCACTCTTCATAAAGCTCAGAAGAATGTATATTATGAGAGCAACTGTGCATGGACTTCAAGCTTTTTTGCACCAAAATAAACTCATATTTTAATTCATTTAATTTAATTTTTCCACAAGCCTTTTGAGGTATTCGTGTATATTTTCCTTTTTTATTTATTTTTTCTTAGATTCCACATGTAAGTGAGATCATGGAATATTTTCTTACTTTGACTGGCTTCTGTTTTCCTTAACATAATGTCCATAATGTCCTCTGGGTCCATCCACATTGTGGCAAATGGCAGGATCTCCTTCTTTTAAAAGATTGAGTAATGTTTCATCACACACACACACACACACACACACACACAGTTTCTTGATCCACTTGTCCGTTGATGAACACCTAGGTTGTTTCCATGGATTGGGTATCGTGACTAATGCTGCAATGAATGTGGGAGTGTAGGCATCTTTACAAGGTGGTGATTTCATTTCACTTGTACATAGACTCTAAAGAAAGACTGCTGGGTACTACGGTGCGCCTATATTTAACTTAGGAACCTGCTTCACTGTTTCCTATAATGGCTACACCAATGTGCATTCGCAACAGCAGTGTACATGCCTTTCCTCCACACCCTCCTCAACACCTGTTATCTGTTGTCTTTTTCTAATAGCTCTCCCAGGTAGTATCACATGGTGGCTTTGATTTGCATTCTCCTGAGGATCAGTGATGTGGAGTATCGTTTCGTGAACCTGTTAGCCATTTCTATGTCCTCTTTAGAGCAATGCCTATTTAAGTCCTTTGCCTATTGTTAAATCATGTTATATGTTTTCTTACTGTTGGGTTTTATTTATTTATTTTTTAAATAAATCTCAGTTAGTAAACTCTTATTTTATATATGGTTTGAATCCCCTCACCCCCCGCAATCTGTAGGCTATCTTTATATTTTGTCAAAGATCTCCTTGGCTATGCAAAAGGGTTTTGGTTTGATATAGTTCCGTTTATTTATTTTTGCTTCTATAGCCTAAATATTTGTTGTAATGTCCAAGAAATCATTGCCAAGGGCATTGTCAAGGACATTTTCCTTTACTTGTTATTCTAGGAATTTTATCATTTCAGGTCTTTTGTTTAGATCTTTCATCCATTTTGAGTTGGTGTCCATGTTAGGTGTAAGGCAGGGCCAACTTTTATTCTTTCACATGTACAAATTCAGACTTTTCAGTATTACTTATTGAAAAGATTATCATTCTCCCACTTTATCTTGTTGATGCCATTTTTTTTAAAACCTGTTTGAATTTAGGGGGAGGGTTTTTTATTCTGTTTCACTAGTCTGTTAGTCTATATTATAGAAATATCATAATGTTTTGATTGCAATAGCTTGGCAGCAAAATTTTAAATCAGCAAGTACGATGTTCCCATCTTTTTGTTTGTTTGTTTGTTATCCTCAGAATTGCTTTGGCTGTTTGGGGTTATTTGTGGTTCCACACACATTTTAGGATTTTTTTTTTAACTATTCTTTGAAGAATGCCATTGGGACATTGATAGCAATTCCATTAAGTGTGTAGATCACCTTAGATATTATAAACATTTAAACAATATTAATCCTTCTAACCTCCAAACATGGAACATTTGTCCATTTGTGTGTGTCCTCCTAAATGTCTTTTATCAATGTTTTATAGTTTTCAGTATACTGATATTTCACTTCCTTGGTTAAATTTATACCTAAGTATTTTTTTATGCTAATATAAATGGGACAGTTTTCTTGATTTCTTTTTGAGCTAGGACACTTTTTAATGTTCATTTGTTATCCAGTCTTTTAGTTATTATATATATATTTTTTTTCTTTTTTAAAGAGAGATCTCTGCTATAGGGCACCTGTGCTCACTGGAGAGAAAGAGAGACAGAGAAACAGAAAGTGATAAATCACTCCCCCAGGGAGGATGGCCACACTGCAATCCCTTCTCCTCCATCCTCCTCTTGGGATCTTGTGCATGCATACACACATGTCCAATGTGAGTTTTAAGCCATTGGGTCCAGGATTTGAACCATGGTTGACTATATGGGAGTCCAGTGACATAACAATTATGCCATCTGCTGGTCCCAGTTATAGTATTTTTAAACTTCAGAATTTCTATTTTTATAATAGTATCTATTTATTGGTATTCTTTGCTGGGTGAGACATCATTTTCCTTTAGTTCTTTAGACAGAATTTGCTTTAGTTCTTCGAACATATTTAAAGTAGTTGTTTCTTGTTGTAGTTGTTACTGCGCGTTTGGTGACTAGTCTGGCATAAACTATAAAGTATATAATCTTTGTCCTGTGTGGCCACTAAGAATTCCCCTTTCTTAGTGGTCAGCTAGTCACTAGCAATCACTCTCTGGGTGCTTTCTGAGGAACTCTACATTGTAGTGTGTTGGGACTTACCAATAACCATCATCAAAGTGGTCCACAGCTATACATAACATGTAACTTCTCATTTCTGCAGATCTTCAAGATCACCTAGAGGCATGAGCTCAGGACTTTCTCAGGTCTTCCCTAAGCAAGCACACAGCTCTGGACATGCGTTCAGCATTATACCTATTGATGCATCCAGATTCTCAGCAATATGTCAGAACTCTTTACAGCTCCTATGGACATCTATTCCCAACCTTTTCTTTCTAAACATTTTAGTGATTTATTGATTGCTCCAAGTGCTCTCCATCTCTCTAAGCAGCCATAAAATTAAAACAGTTCTTTAATTTTTGTTAACTGTGCCTCAGGTAAGGGACTAATACCCAGAATACACAGGGAACTCAAGCAGCTTACCCGGAAGAAAATGATAAATCCAATTAAAAGATGGGAAAATGAACTGAATAAACAACTCTCTAAGGAAGACATACAAACAGCCAAAAAGCATATGAAAAAATGCTCAACATCCCTCATTGTAAGGGAGATGCAGATCAAAACCACAATGAGATACCACCTAACCCCAGTCAGAATGGTGAAGATTAAAAAAACAAATAATGATATGTGCTGGAGAGTATATGGTGAAAGGAGAACATCCTACACTGTTGGTGGGAATGTCAATTGGCCCAGCCACTGTGGATAACAATATGGAAGTTCCTCAAAGATCTTCAAATAGGGGGACCAGCAGGTGGCATGGTGGTTAAGGTGCTGGACATTCCCACATGGCCAACCATGGTTCAAGTCCTGGACCTGGTGGCTTGCTTTCTGGGAACCAGCAGTTAGCGTAATGGCTATGTCACTGGACCTCCCACGTAGTCGACCGTGGTTCGAATCCCGATTCCGGTGGCTTAAAACTCATGCCAGGCGCATGTGCGTGCCCGCCCAAGATGCCGAGAGGAGAATGGAGGAGAAGGGATTGCGGCGTGCCCATCCCCCCTGGGGGGTGATTTCTCGCTTTCTGTCTCTATGTCTCTCTCTGGCTGTCTGGCGAACGCATGCGCCCTATAGCGAAAAACCTCTCCAAAAAAAAAAAAGATCTTCAAATCGAACTACCATATGATCCAGCAATTCCACTCCTGGGCATCTACCCAAAGGACAGGAGAGCACTCAGTCGGAAAAGCGCTTGCACATCAATATTCATTGCAGCCTTATTCACAATTGCTAAGACATGGAACCAACCCAAATGTCCACAAACAGATGAATGGATTGAAAAACTGTGGCACGTATACTCCATGGAATACTATTTAGCCATAAAAAAATAACAAGGCCTTGGAATTTGATAGAAACTGGACGAATATGGAAGGTTTGTTGCTGAGTGAAGCAAGTCAGACTATGAAAGAGAGACATTGCATGTCTCCACTTTACATATACTGACTGTCTGCATTCTATGGTAGAAACTGAAAGACAGGAAAACATAAAAGTATTAAAAACTATAATGGGCACTGGAGACAAAGTGGAAATAGAGTGTGAGAGGGGAAGAACATAAGAAATTTGGGGGAAAATGGAGAGGTAAGACACTTGTGGGACACAGAATAAGGTTTATTATCTGTTGATGAGGATGTGTATGGTGGTCTCAACTGAACTGGACTGAGGTGTATATCATGCTGGGTAAAGTCTCTTCACAATCCAAATGATGTATAGTGATTTAATGTATGAATAATAATAATAATAGATTAAAAACGTTTCCTGTAACTATTTCAACAAACAATTCTCAGCAAACATTTTTCTCATTTGGTAGTTCTGAACAATGACAAATACATACAGCCTTGCAAGTGAGGTCTTCCAGGACACAAGGCAGGTCAAATACTCTTTTCTTTGGGAATGAGGATTTGAACAAGGCTCTCTTCCATTCTTCTAGGTCCAGTGGCTACCAGTCTTGATGGGAATGTGAGCCTTTGTTTATCAAGACTGTTGTAGAGTTTGGATAAGCTGAACCAAGTGGGAAGTGGGCCTAGAAAAAGTTCAATGCTGGAAAGTTTGCTGTTTTTAATTAAGATTCATCTGTGTTTTTTTTTTTAAATAATAAATGCACCCTAATTTTTATCAGTCTTTGTTTAATTTCTAGACTCCTGAAAATATTTATTTTGATCATTTTTGCCAGTTTTCTTACTTCTTTAATTAAGGTATGCTCCGGTATTCCTGGCCGACCCAGCCTTCTGGGAATGTTTCAGATGTCTGACGGAAGAGTTCATCACTGAAGTTTTTACTCCAAATGGCAGTTGAGGGCCCGATCTAAAACTAAAGACTGAGATATACGAGATCAAGATGCCTCATGACCAAACACTGCTAAGGACAGGCACCTGCTGGTTTAAAGTCCAACAGCAAAAACTCAACTAGGCTTTCTTTTCCTTAAACTATGTAACTTTTTATTTAGTCACAGGTCTCTTTCATTCTATCAGTTATGACATCTGAATGTTTACTGTTACAGAGAGTTTGAAAATCCCACAGTATAGACAAAATATTCTTATTTTTGTTTTTTATTTTATCTTATTGTATTTGTACTGAATTGAACAAAAATAAACTCTGTGTTTAGAGTCCATTTAAAGAAGAAACGTCCATATATGTCCTTTTCTTCTTTCAATGTCTTCCCCAGAGTCTCAACTTAGAATTCTGACTATTAACTGTAGAGACTGAGGTATCTCCTTATACATAACAGGCAGCCATTAAATGTTTTCCTTAAGGTTTTCCAGTCCTTATATGTCAAATGGATGGGCAAGGTTTGAAGAACATCAGGAAGAACTTCCATCTGACAATTCAATTTTATTCTATAAAAACAAACTTTTGAACGTTATCTGCCCCAGTTTCTTTTTCACATCCAGCTGACCAAAGGACTTGCTTTTCTCTAGTCCTTCACCTTGACAACTGATTTAGGGTCTGGGACTAAATTATCAACAACTGTTAATCACATTGTCTTCAGGTTGGATTGATCACCTTCAAACTCAACCTGCCATCACTCGTGACATTCTTGACATGTTTGCATTCTTAAAATGCCTTATTATTATTTTTTTAACCAATCAACTTAACACGACTGTTTACACATGCTCCCTCTCTATAACTTCTTACTCCTTTGGTTTTTGGAGATACCACACTAGAAGTAAGCAATGAAGTCAACACCAGATTTTTCAGAAGCATCAGCATTAACTAAATAGCTCAGGAACAGAGAGATCAATCTTGACAGACTCAGACTTTAGACACTCAGAGAGGAAGATGACAATACACTTTGAGTTGTCTATTGTAATGCTATTATTCTTGTATTATGTAAAACTAGAGTATATGAAAACCATATAAAGCTAGACTATACACTAACTATTCCCCTTGAGGGCTTGCCTATAGACACAATTCAAACAAAAGAGACAGAAAAATCTGTAGGTAATCAATATGGAGACAATCACTGTGTAGTCTTTTGGATAATTCTGGCCACCTGTCTATTTTATTCAATTCTGAAGACATCTGAATAAATACTCTCTGAATAAAAAGTAATTGAGTAAATGCAGATGCTAATGGTCATGGTATGAAAAAGCAATTTACAACTGATGGCAAACTCCAGTTGTTTCTATATTTACACATCTACCTAATTTAATATACTAAGAACTCTTTATATAAATCTGAATCAGTGGTAACCTGTGCTTAAATCATGTTTTATTCAATTTTTGTATCAATAATATCTATCTAGGAAAAAGAACTCACAAGTAGAAAAATAAGAAATAGATTTCAAATGAAATTAAGAAGCGTCTTCAAATGAAAAGAAGTCAGAGTTACAAACCATAAGTGAAAATCATTGTGTGCTCAATTTCATTAAAGTCACACAATCATATTTGGAGAGGACTTCAAAGTCAGCACGTTTCCCCTCCAACAGATTGAAGGAATCTGCTCTGTCATCCGTCACTGCGGGCGGATTATCTCATCTCTATAAAACAGAGAGCTTTATACTTTTCAACCTAGCTTTCTTTGCTCATGTGTGAACATTCTAATTGATTTTTAAGTCTTCCTGAACCACAACATTTATCGGTGGCTTTAACCCAGTAACAGATTTTCTTTTTTTTCCCCTAGAATTAATTACATGAAATGAAAAAAACAATCCCTGTTCTGGGGCTAGGAGGTGGTACAGTGGTAACACAATTGGACCCATATGGGCAAGGTCTTGATTTTGCACCCCAGAACCTCCCTGAGTTTACTGGATGCGCTCACATGTGCAGATGCCCATGATCTGGGCCAGCTAACCTGGGAGTTGATCATGGTTTGAGGACTCTATTGGGGGTGACTTTTTCTCTCTTTCTCTATGAAGAAATAAATAAAAACATCTCTGTTTTATTCAAGATCCTTCCAAATATTTGAAGAGTACTTTCTTATTCCTCCCTAAAATAGTCTTCTCTACATAAACAGTCCTGACTCAACCACGTCCCATGTGCATAATTCCCCAAAGTCTCATTATTTAACTTCCACCTTTATTCATTTAATAAATATTAATTAAGCACCCACTATATTCCAGGTACTAAGGTTATGCTTTTGAGTAGAAACACATTTGCATTTGTGAAATTTTTTTTAACTTTATTTATCTATTTACTTATTTTTAATTTGACCAGGGAGAGACAGAGACATATAGAGAAAGAGAAAGAGGAAAGTGAGGAAACAAGCCACAAGGTCCAGGACTCGAACTGTGGTTGGCCACGTGGGAGTCCAATGCCCTTAACCACCATACCACCTGCCAGTTCCTGCATTTGTGAAATTTAAAGTCTACTAAGCAAGGCAAATACTTTAAGCACAGTAGTTTAAAAGTACAAAGAAGAAGGTCATGGCCACTTTTCAGAGACTTTTTTTTTTAAAGTTTTTGCCATAGAGTGTGTGCACTCACTGGAGAGGAGCAAGACAGACAGAGATAGTGAGAGGGAAAGTGGGAAAT
Organism: Tupaia belangeri chinensis; assembly: GCF_000334495.1. Lineage (NCBI taxonomy): Eukaryota > Metazoa > Chordata > Mammalia > Scandentia > Tupaiidae > Tupaia > Tupaia belangeri. The sequence continues at coordinate 942,657 of NW_006208547.1, read as the reverse complement.
CACCCCCCAGAGCGGCTGGGCACACCACAATCACTTTTCCCTTCTCCTCCTGGGACTTTGGACATGCATGTACACATGCCCAGTGTGATTTTCAAGCTGCCAGATCTGGGACTCGAACTGCACTTTAACCACTATGCCACTGCTGGCCCCGGCCTTCTTTTTTTGTTTAAAAATTATTTACTTCTTTCATAACCAAAGATATAGTGAGGAAGACAGAGAAAGAGACAAAGAAGCACCCCAAACAGGGTTTTCATGCCATAATCCAGCCCCTGATCATAAGCAAGTACGTCTCTAGAGACAGTGTGTTTCGCTGACTATTTTTTTTTTTATTTTATTATCATCATAATCTTCTTTCTATTACACTAGATTACATATAACTTTACATTGACTTCCATTGCTTTTTCAAAATGGGATGCCATGCATGTCAGTCAATACAGAGATATCAATCTCCCCGCTTTATCATTCAATATCTTTTCCATGCTTTTCCCAATAATTGTTATTATTATTTTTTTTAAACAATCAATCACTATTTCTCATTTTTGCTTATTAAAAAGACTTCACCCATCATGAAATACTTCCCATACCGGTTCAGTTGAGAATACTATACATGTCATCATCAACAGGTAATAAACCATATCTATTTCTCATTAACATCCTGCCTCTCTATTGTTCACTGCTGTCTTTATCCTCTTCTCTCTCCTTTTTTTTTTATACTTTGTTTTTTATTATAAATTTTTTTTTCTCATCCCAACACACATATGAATTTTCCATCCAAAATACACTGTGCATTGGCTCAATCAAGCACATCAACATATATGTTCTCAGCAAATGATTTCCCAATTTTTGTGTCCTGCATACCTTGCCTTTTATTTTGCCATCCTAGATTCCCCATCCCCACCCTCTGCCATGTCCCGTCATCCTCCTCCA
>NW_006208547.1:909144-939265 GCF_000334495.1 Tupaia belangeri chinensis | reverse complement strand
TCCCCCCCGTCTCTAACATGTTCAGCAAGGTCTCAGGACACAAACCTAGACCCTTCCCTCGTGGGTCAGCCTCGCAGAGAATCACATTTTACCACTATGCCACTGTTCTGCCACCATCAATGACATTCTTAAGGTTAAGGTATGCTGAAAATTTAGTATATAGTTCACATTTTACTGTACCAGGTGAAAGTGAAAGCCACCATGAGGAAACATTCCTAGGAAAAGCTTATAGGTCAGTGAGTTAATAATCTGTTCAGATGACAATACTCATATTCAGAAACAGGGTGCTCACGGAGACTGATAAAAGCTTTCATTTCTTCACATTAAACTATTAACTGCTAACATGCTCTACATTTTTTTGCCTTGGGGCAAGTGCACTTGCTGGAGAGAGCCAGAGACAGAGACAATGACAGGGAAAGCGAGAAATCACCCCTCAGAGGGATGGCCATGCCACAACCCCATCTCCTCCCAGGCTCTCGAGCATGCATGCACACATGCCTGGCATGATTTTCAAGCCACTGGGTCTGGGACTCAAACTACAGTTGACCACGTGGAAATCAAGTGACAACTGCTATCCACCTGCTGGCCCCACAAGCTATCAATTTTAACTCAGTGTAAAGATTGAATATTTAATCACAAACCCTAGGGGCATTCCCTCCAACTTGCCTTTAACTTCATCCTGTCTAGACATAAGACTATTCTTGTTTGTTTGTTTTTTGCTTTTGCTTTATTTTCCTGAGCATGAAGACTTGTCCTGTGGTGTATGTCAAGGAGTTAGGAGAAGCCTTAGCATTCTACCAAGGTTGGCATATGCCAGTATCGCGTGGTCCTCAGTACAACGGTGCTCAAGCAAGGCCCACTCTTGCTACCACACTGTATTAGGACAGAAAACATTGGTACTCAATGTGGCTGTGGTGTCCTCTACTTCTTGTTTCATTAGAATTCAACATCTAAATAGTATATTCTTCATGGGATTTGTTTTATTCTATTCAGTAGAGCTAGATTGTTTTTCCCCTTTGGTATCTCTGTGGTTGTAAATAAAGATCAATTGAAAAGTAAAATTTCACTTATGTGAGAAGGTTCAAGGTCTAGTCTCTAATAGTTACATTAATTATCAATATTAAAAATGCTGCTATGCTATGTTTTTCATGTCTCTATTGAATTGTTGGGAAAGTCATGAGACATCTTTGCATAGAAAAACATAGATAAAATACATCATGATTCTTTTGACAACCCAACAATAGATTTAAAAATATCAGATGGCCTAGCAGGTGGTAAAGGCTCTGGATCCCCTATGGCCCACTGCACATAGGAGTACAAGACCCAGTGGCTTGATGGACACACCAAGTGTATGTGCATGGCTGCTCAAAATCCCAAGAAGAGAAGGGATTGCAGTGTGGCCAACCACCCAGGGGGTGATTTCTCATTTTTCCTCTGTCTCTATGGCAAAAATCTAAAAACAAACAAACAAACAAACAAACCATTGGAAAAGAGAGATGGCCCACATTATTTAAGTCACAGGAAGCCTTTGCTGATTCATGTGGGCATGAGTTTCAGTTTAATTTATACTTTTCACGCTCTCTCTGCTGCCTATGTGTTTGATAATGAAAATGAATAGACAGGCTTTTAAAATTTTTTTCTAAAAATACACTAAGGCAGCTAACTTAACATATAAATTGTGGTAGCATGTTGCCACGGAGTGGAGCCAGCAAAAATGAGTTTTATTATAATGTGACATCTATTGTCTAAGTGACTTTTAGCACATCACAACATCTCTAAGCATCAGTTCTCCCATCAAAGCAGCAAAAGTTATGTATGAGATAATCTATGAAGTCTTAATTTCTACATGGTTATAATTAAGTTTTAGAAAATGTCTTAATGTGTTCTTTCAGAAATTCTACATTCATCTTAAATTTTAGTTTATGGTATTTCAAAAAATAAAAAGCTTATGATTTTGAATTTTTGCTCAGTTATAATAGGCACATGAAGCGAAAAGTCCACACACATCTTTCCTTACTTAATTTCTTTTTTAAAAAATCTGAAATACTCAGTAAGACAGAGAAGTAAAGCAGATACATAAGGGATTTTTAATCAGTTTGCAAATCTTTTATTTTATATGATCCAGCGTAGGTACTTGTGAATTGTTTTTTCTTTTTTGTCCAAACTTAAAGTGTACCTTGTCGTGAATCTATTATGTCAAATGCTGTACACTTACCAAATCCATGCTCTTAGACTAAGTCAAACACAAAATGAAAGCTTACGATTTTCAGAAATACTGATCTTTACTTTGTGAATACCCCATGTAACAGAAGAGGTTTTGCAGATTATTTAAGTGATTTTTAAAATAATAAGGTTAAAATCAATTTAGTACTTTAAACAATATGCTATAAATTAGTTTTAGTGATGAATTAATAATATTGCAAAACCAAGAGTAATAAAAAGGTGTAAATTGCAAAATGGTTAGAAATTGGAACAGTTTTAGTTTCTTTTTCCTCAGAACACCTTTTTTTACAAGTTTCTTCTCTAAATTCTTTCTCACAATTATTGATCTCAGATAACACTTTTGCTATTTAAGCTCCATATTATGACTTTTCTGCTCAAATCACTATAAAACAAGGATATATATATATATATGCTACATATTCTATCATGTGGACTCATTCTGTTGTTCAAATATTCTTAACTAGTAATTGAAGTATTCTGGAAAACAAATAAATTATAAAGTGTATGTATAACAGATATATCTGTGAAGGAGTTGTGTAATTTTTAGCATGACAGTTTAACTTTTCTGACCTCATATATTTTTGTCTACTAAATGAGAGATGATTTCTGAAGTTGTTTTTTTTTTTTTTTTTTTTTTAGTGTTTTTGCCCTAAGGCGAGTAAATTTGCTGGAGAGAAACAAAGAGAGACAAAGAGAGGGAAAGTGAGAAATCACCTCCCAGGAGGCCAGGACACATTCCTTTCTCCTCCTGGGATTTGGAGCATGCACACAGGCAGGTCTGGCAGGATTTTTAAGCTGACAGATCCAGGACTCAAACCACTGTCTGCCATAAGGTAATCCAGTGCCTTAACCACCATACCACCTGCTGGCTCCCATTTCTGAAGTTTTGTAGGATATTTACAGTTTTAATATTCTATGACTCCAAATACCATTTAATTATGTCTAGATTAGTTTCCTAAATTGCTGAAATCATTCTGGGTCTCAAATTGTATATAAGATGTAATATATAATGTGTGGAGGAGGAGACTGATGAGGAAAATACACAGAACCTGATATTTATCACACACATTTACAATTATTTATTTCCCTCTTATAGCAGCAACATATTGGGTTGTCAGAAAAGTCGTAACGCATTTTTGCAACAGATGGCACTAGTTCATTTTTGGAAGTACTAGTCATCTACATCTATGTTATTTCTATGTCACTTGATGTTTGACAGCTCTAGCTTCACTCTAAAAAATAATTAAGCAATTTGGTAGAGTTTGGGAGGTTTTACAAGTTGAAGATGGAAGACCAAACTGCATATTTGCCACATTTTACTGTTTTACTTCCATAAAGGGAAGAATGCACTCCATGCTTATGAAAAGTTGCATCAAGTTTATGGTGACAGTGCTCTACAAGAGCATCAGTACCAATGACAGTTCATGAAATTCCATGCTGGTGATTTTGATCTCAGCCACACTCCTCGGTCAGGTAGGTCCACAGAGGTTGATGATGACAAAATCAAATCCACATTATATGACATGAGAGATTGCAGAATCATTGAATGTCCATCATTCAAGCATTCACAACCACCTGAAGAAGCTGAGATACACAAGCAAGCTTGGTGTTTGGGCTCCACATGAACTCAAAGAAGTTCATTTGATGCCGCATATAAACATCTGCCACATGCTCATTAAATGTGAGGAAGACAATCCTTTCTTGAAGCAACAGGTAACTGCTGATGAGAAGTAGGTTGTTTACAACAATACGGTGCCCAAATGGTCTTGGTCCTGACATTATGATTTGCCTCAGACAACATCAAAAGCAGGCATTCATCAGAGGAAGGTTATGCTCTCAGTGTGGTGGGATTTTAAAGGTGTCATTTTTTTTGAGCTCCTACCAAGGAACCAAACAATCCATTTGAATGTGTAGTGCTGGCAATTGGAGAGTTGAAATGAGTCCATCATCCAGACCGTCCAGAGTTCATTAATCATAAAGCAGTTGTGTTCCATCATACCAATGCCACATACAAGTTTGATCACACTTCTTAAATTATTGGAACTGGGAACCAGCAGTTAGCATGATGGCTATGTCGCTGGACTCCCACGTAGTCAACCGCGGTTCGCGTCCCAGACCCGGTGGCTTAGAACTCATGCCGGGCGTGTGTGTGTGTGTGCCCAAGATCCCGAGAGGAGAATGGAGGAGAAGGGATTGCAGCGTGACCATCCCCCCTGGGGGGTGATTTCTCGCTTTCTGTCTCTATGTCTCTCTCTGTCTATCTGGTGAGCGCACGTGCCCTATAGAGAAAACCTCTCCAAAAAAAAAAAAAAATTATTGGAGCTTAGGTGGAATGTGTTGCAACACACACCACATTCACCTGACTTTGCACCATCAGACTTCTACTTGTTTCACTCTCTTCAAAACTCTTTGCATGGTGTAACATTCAATTCAGATGAGGCTGTAAATCAGCACCTTGTTCAGTTTTTTATGGATAAAGACAGGTCCTTCTATGAATAAGAAACTATGAAGCTCACTGAAAGATGGGAAAAGGTTATTGAACAAAATGGGCAATATATCATTGATTGATTATTGTTCTTTATATAAATAAATGACCTTTGAAAAACAGACAAAATACATCACAGCTTTTCTGACAACCCAATAGATGTTATTTGGAAATGTAATGCAAATTTTGGTTATTTATCTTCTGAAGATCTCCTAAGGAAACATATTCGTTGGGAGAATGCCAGCCCAATATCTATGTAAGTTATCTGTCTATTTCTCTGTTTTTCATCTATCTGCTTATTTGTATACACACATACTTAAGATAAACATCTAAGTGGTTACAAATTGATTCAAGAAATCCTTTGAGACTCATTATTTTGCTTTCTTTGATATGTATGTTAGAATGGTCTTTGAAGTTTTAAGTTAAACAGACAGACTTTGTAGTACCCAGGTCTTTTCAAAGGAGAAAAGAAGGCAACTCAATGTGAGCACTTAACTTTTACTTAATTGTATTTTATAAGTATATGCCTCTTCAAAATTACTGTAGCTATGGGGTCAGCAGGTGGCGTGATGGTTAAGTCTCTGGATCCCATATGACCAATTCTGCATTTTGAGTCCCAGACCCAGTGACTTGAAAAACACACCAGACAGGTGTCCATATGTGCCTAAAAACCTGAGAGGAGGATGGAGGAGAAGGAATTGCAAAATGGTCATTCCCCCAGGGGGGTGATTTCTCACTTTCCCTCTCTCTCTGTCTCACCAATGAGTGCATGAACTCTATGGCAAAAAAAAAAAAAAAAAAAATGCTGTAACCAGTCATAAGTGACAGTTGCTTCTTCTCCAACCTAATATATATAAAAAAAGATAATCATAGTTCTATTCAATATTTTCAAAACTGATGTTGAAAAATAATTTCCTTTGCATTGCATAAATGTGTAACCTTGTGGGAAAGGTCCTTGTACCTGTCACTATTTGTCCTATCATTTCCCTACCTACAAAGGGGATTAACCATCTCTGACCTCCTCTTCCACAAGATTGAAGTGAGATGTTTTCAAACTATTAGGTTCTCGGGAAAGTTATGACTTACTTGTCTATGTTCTTTTATGTAAAAATGCATCATGATTTTCCCAACAACTCAGTATATGACATCAAAGTAATATTACATTTTGCATGCCATAATGATATACAGTACAGTGACTGAATGTATAATAAAATAAGAAAATGTGAAAAAAATGACATTTTTCCAATCAACTTGAATTACTTAGTAATTAGATTAATGTTTCACTGAAGGGATCTGAGTTCTGGTTCCTGATCCTCAACTGTGCTGCAAATTGTATGAGACTGTGACAGAGATTGGAAGCCAAGGCTCTGGAGCTCCATCTCCTAACTCCGTAGTTTAATTTGCCGTGTGACTTAGACAAGCTACTCAACCCTTCTGAGTCTTAGTTCTTCATCTGCAGAATGGAGATAGTATTAGCACCCCTAATTCAGCTGTTTTATGGTGACATAAGTCATTATGGGGATCAGGTGGTTCGCTGGACCCACATGAAGAATGTCTTGGGTTTGCATCCTGGGATCTTCCTGAACATGTTGAGCATGCAGGCACATACCTATGACCCACACCAGATGAGACCAGGGGAAGCACACTTTAAGAAAAACTAAAATTAGCTATTATTCAAAGTGCTTAAAGCAGTCCCTGGCACACAGCAATTCATAAATACATGACTTACAAATTTCTAGCAAATGGCAAAGATATGCTAGAACGTTCCTTGGCTCCCTTGATCATAAAAGCAGTAAAAAATTCTTTGTTCATACAAATGATTGCAGCGGTGTTGATTTTATCAATATGCATTGGTTATCTGATTTATGAAGATGCTAAGTGCATATTTAGTGGAGTTTTCTGTTTGTATATATGTACATTGTTTGTTTGTTTTTAAGGTTTTTGCCATGGAGTGTTTATGCTCACTAGAAAGAGAAAGTGAAATGGAAAGAGAAATCAACAACCAGAGGGGATGACCATGCTGCAATCCCTTCTACTCCACTGTCCTCCTGGGATTTTGGGCACATACACACACATGCCCAGCATGATCTTCAAACTTCCAGTTGTGGGACTTGAACTGTAGCTGGCCATGTGGGAATCCAGTGCCTTAACCACCATGATACCTGATGATCCCGTTAGTGGAGTTTTTAAAGTATAATTTTGTATATTATAACTCTTCACATAAATTTTTCATTTGTAAGGCCACATAATTTTTCATAATTTACAAAAAGATGGAAGAGAGCAACAAATGACTGATAAAAAGACTGAAAACCAGGACCAGCAGTTAGTGTAATGGCTATGTTGCTGGATTCCCATGTAGTCAACAGCAGTTCAAGTCCTGGACTCGGTGGCTTAAACTCACACCAGGCACATGCACGTGCATGCCCAAGATCCCGAGAGGAGAATGGAGAAGGAGGAATTGCGGCGTGGCCATCCCCCCCGGGAGGAGATTTCTCGCTTTCTGACTCTCTGTCTCTGTCTTTCTGGCAAGCGCCCACGCCCTATAGCAAAAACCTCTCCAAAAAAAAAAAAAAAAAGACTGAAAACCACAAACTAGTCATCACAAGTAAAACAAACTGTAAGACATATTAAGTAAGAACAGCAACTCACTCATACCTAAACATAAAGAGTATTAGAATCAAAACGTATTATTTTGTATCCCCCTGAGGCTCTAGTCTAAGATATTATGGATACACATTTCCCTTCTTGCAGAATTGACTTCAGACAGAACCATTAATAACAGGACTGACAGACAGTACTCCCAGCAAGAATGCCTGGCTATGTGGGGTTTTTACATGTGGGCTACACCAAAGTACAGTGTGCTTAACGGGGTTTATTAAATTTCAACAGTGACATCTTTTTCTGAAAACTCCAAATGGCATAAACTCATCAGGAAGTAAAAGGGCAAGGTGAGGGACCCTTGGTAGCTGTCCCCTCTCTAAAGCATAAATATCCTTAAGAAAATTTTAATATTTAAATCTCATTTGGAAGACTCCTTCTTACCTGTCTTGATCAGGTATTCATGACCCAAAGGATATAAAAGAAAGAAAAAAGAAACAGAACTTCAAGTACGTCTCCAAGTTTATTATCAGTTTTATGATAGAAGAGAGCAGCAATCGCAGCTGTATTTGACGTAAATGGACAAATCTGCCCTAAAAGCCCCAACAGAGGGTCATGTATGTGAAATAAGTCATCCTGACAGTCCTGAGTGCTTCACGGGCTTTAAATATTTTATACCTTCCCCATTTGTTAATGCTTCCAGTCAGACACAAATACAGCAGCTGCTGGTCCCAGGGTGACACACAGATTTAACAGGCTGGAGATGCAGTCTGGCTGACTTCTGAACTTTGGTTTGTTTTCATTCTCCTAGAACCTCACAAAGTGATTGTAAACACAACAATGTGCGATCGTGGAAAAGTGTACAGAGAATGGATCCCCTAACTCATTTTTAAAAAATAAACCCTGTTTAAGTGCTGCTTCTAGAGATAATTTTTTTTTTGGCTTTTTTGTTTCCGTTTTTTTTTTTAATTTTCATATTAATGAAGCTATTTAACTCTAGAGGATAAAGCATTTTGAGATTTCTGGTGTGTTATAAATATTCAGAATTTCTTTCAAAGATCATGTTACAAACTTTTCCACATAGTAAACTGTTGGGTTAGCAAATATAAACCCTATAAAAGAGGAAAGGCAAACAACAGAGCTTGGAAATCTTAAAATAACATCTGTTCCTTCAATAGACCTTGGATAAGACAATGTGAGCTCAAATTAGGAACTGTTTTCATTAGCAATACCAAGGAAGAGAGAAAGCTGGAAAGACGACCAAAATGGGAGTTTGAGCATTTTCTACACATTTAAAAAATCCACACTACATGATATATTTTATAACCTTAATAATTGATCTAGACTTATGTTAGACTTCTTTAGAAATAACTCTTCTCTACAAAAGTTTTGAGATAATAATAGTAGCCTTTAACATCTTCCCTCATTGACTTGCAGAGCTATCTCTTCTAGGTCTACAGTCTTTTTTTCTTCAGTTTTGTTGTTGTTGTTGTTGTTTGTTTGTTTAAAAAAGTACCCTTGAGAGGATCAGCAGGTGGCATGGTAGTTAAGCACTAGACTCTCACATGGCTGACTGTGATTTGAGTTGTGGATCTGGTGGCTCACTTTCTCTCTCTCTCCTTCTCTGTCTCTCACTCTGTCTCTCTGGTAAGCATCCATGCCCTATGCAAATTTTAAAATAATAAATAAAATCACATAAATAATTCCCTTTTAAGATACTCTTGAGAATATCCATGACATTAACAGAATAAAGCAAAGTATTACAAGACTATATGTGTTGTACAATTTATTTTCTTTTTACTCCTTTCTGCATTTTTTCCCCAGAAGTTTTTGCTATAGGGCGCATGTGCTCCCCAGAAAGACAGAGAGAGACAGAGAGACAGAAAGCAAGAAGTCACCCCCTCCCCCAGGGGGAATGACCACACTGTAATCCTTCTTGCCCATTCTCCTCTCAGGATCTTGGGCACGCACGCACACGTGCCCAGCGTGAAGTTAACCCACTGGGTCCAGGACTCGAACCGCGGTCAACTACTTGGGAGTTCAGAGACATAGCCATTACGCTAACTGCTGGTCTCTCTTTTCTACATTTCTTAAAGCTTTTTAATGTATTAGTATTACTGCATCTTGTAAAACTTCTAAAATAGATTTATATTCTTTTTATAGCTCTAAAAATAACAATTTTTATAGGCCTTTAACACATATTCACATATCTGAAATATGAAGTCTCTAACAATAAAACTTTTCATGATATTGGTATGCCTTCATTTGTCAGTACAGTCTGATCTGACTTAGCATTAAGCTTATGTTTCTCTGCAGTAATACAACTGTATTCGCTTATGGGGTTCTGCGCCACAGTCTACTAAGATTGTTACAAAACTTATGGTATATACATCTTACTATAGTTCTTTCTTTTTGAAGAATTATTTTATTTAACTTTATTTATTTATTTATTTATTCTAATTTGACCAGAGAGAAACAGAGAGAGGGAGGGAGGGAGGGAGAGAGAGAGAGAGCACGAGCGAGCAAGCAAGCTGCCAGGTTTGGGACGCGAACTGTGGTTGGCCATGTGGGAGTCCAGCACCCATATCTACCACACCACCTGCCAGCCCCCTCTTACTATATTTCTAAAACCTGAAACATTCTGAAATCAAAAAGACATCTTGTCACCCAAAGCATTCTGGATAAGAGATTGTGGATTTTGGATAAAGTAAACTTTAATATACAATCTTCTGTGAGGTATTAATAATACAGATGAGATGATCATAATCTAATACATTGAGAGTACAGATACGACCTAACAGATATTTTATGCAATGATTAAAATGGGTCATAGTAAAGTGGATATCAACAAACATTTGTTATTTAGAATGCTCCAATGAGTTCTATTTATAATAAAATCTTCTAACTCCTTGCCGTTGAAAGTTTTTATAATTCTGAAAATGCTATAATTGGGCATTATCTGATGCTTTCTTATATGAGATGAGCCACTGTGCCATAGACAAGCACTACTAATACACACACACACACACACACACACACACATACACACATATAGTCATGTGTCACAAACAATAGGGATACCTTCTGAGAAGTACTCCATTAGGTGACTTGTCTTCATGCAGACAGAGTGCCCTTACACAAACCTAGACGGTCTAGCTTAATATACTCCCAGGATACACAATATAACCTGCCCTATCACCATGGCATATGTGGTCCATCATTGACCAACACATAATGCAGTGCATGACAGGACATGTGTGTTTATATATGTGCATGTGTATATATATATATATATATAGAGAGAGAGAGAGAGAGAGACAGAGAGACAGAGAGACAGAGAGACAAGATGAGTTCACCACATTATTTCCTAAAATAATATTTTGAGCATATAGAAAAGCAAGGAAAGCATTTATTTATGTGCACTTTTTTTCTTTTATCAACAAAGCTCTATGAATTCACAGGACAAGTTGTTTTAAAAGAAATGATTTGGGGAGTCAAATAGCCTAAGTACCTCTAAAATGAAGGTTTTAAAGAAATTAATAATGTTATGTATATCCTAATATAAAGTGTCCACAATACACAGGTATCCAGTTAATTAACTATAGGAAAGTTGCTTAAATTAATCTGTTATAAACTAGTTTGTTATGTTGAAGGTCATTTTGTAATATGAGAAATTTAACAGGATTTAGAGTGTCCCTTGCCTTTCTGAGGGATGTTTGTGAAAAAACTCACCTTTGACATTAATGTGGCATATCTCAGAGCAAACACAGTAAACTGTCATCTATATATAATGCTCAGTTTATTAATTACAAATCATATCCAAATATTAATAAATTCAGGAAGCAGTTATTAACTTTCTCCTGTCTTTATCGAAGGATGGTTTCTAGCAATGGCCTTACGGTCTAGTGGTTGAGGAAGCCAGATTCCACATGGCCACCTGCAGGGGGAATGCTGGCCCTGGTGGCTTGAAAAACACACCAGATGTAAGCATGGATGTGTGCAGGCCCCAATCCAGACAGGACGGAGAAATGGAGCAAAAGGGATTGCAGCACGACCAGGTCCCATTCGGGGTTACTTTCACCTCCTCTCCATCTCCCTCTCTCTCTCTGCCACGCGCATGTGCCCTTGGGCAATTAAAAAAACTAACAGTTTCTATTTAAAATAAAATTTATGGCATTCCATGCTTAACTGGATTCTTAAGCTGAGAATTTTTAGAAAAGCCAAGCTTTCTCCTTATGTCAACTTGTTGAGATGATTTGTCTTCCTTAGGAATAATAGCATCTAATACATCCCTCCTCCCTAGCAAAGGCTTAATCCAGAGTATTTATTAGATAAAGGCTTTACGGCTCACACAACATTCCACTTATGTCAAACATTTCCCATCTATCTTCGTCATTTGCCAAGCATTAAAGATGGCTGGGTTTGATTCTGGGAGTCTTGTTGCAGATGTAACCTGTGCCCCACTCCTACATTTCAGATACCCAAAAGAGGGAGAAATTAGCTGCCAGGACCAGTGAAATCCCCAAAATGTCGGAATTTCTGCTGATGAGTGAAGCCATCAATGAAGTATAAAAGAAACACTGACAAATAAAAAGATGAACAAACCAAGACGGAGTATTTGAAAATACGAAAAGTTAGATAAACCTTTCTTCACATTTTTTAAAAAAGTGTAGATGGAAGGTGAAAAAGATCTAAACAAACAAGTTATAGAATATATGAAAAAAATCTCCAGATACGAGAATTAAAACAATAAAATAATATTTTATGTATCCATATGCCAATAAATTTGGAAACATTTTTAAAGGATACATTTTTAGAAAAATATCAAATGCCAAAATAGACAATATTGGCTTAATGAACGGATAATAACTGTCTTGAAATTAAAATATCAAGCAAACATTCACTATCAATAAAGTATCCCAAGTCTTGTTTCACAAAGAATTCTATCAAATTTACAAGGGACATAGTGTAAACTAGATAATGAAAAAAGAAAAGAAAAGAAAAAACAAAGAAGAATTATACAAGCATTTTTCAAGTGGGAATAAATTCAAATTAATAATATTAGCCCCTGTAACTTAACAATTAAAAAATAATACATTATGTTCAAGTAGGCTTTAGGAATAATAATGATGGAAAAATCATAACATCTGCCAAAGCAATTAATCAAATTAATAAATTAATAGGAAAAATTATATAGTTTTCTCAGATGCCAAAAACAGTGATGGAAGTCATCACCATAATAAAAATTTTAAGGCAACTAAAAGGATAGGGAAATCCTACTTCTTAAAAAAGAAAAGAAAACATAAAAGCTTAGCCCTTTGCTTAAACCATAAGACTTTAGTTTCTTAGAGATTATCTCTACTCTACTCAAACATTTGTGTGTGGGGACCAGCAGTTAGCGTAATGGCTATGTCGCTGGACTCCCATGTAGTCAACTGCGGTTGGAGTCCCAGACCCGGTGGGTTAAAACTCATGCCGGGTGCATGTGCGTGCGTGCCCAAGATCCCGAGAGAGAATGGAGAAGGGATTGCGGTGTGGCCATTCCCCCTGGGGGGTGATCTCTCACTTTCTGTTCTTCAGTCTCTCTTTGTCTGGTGAGCGCACACACCCTATAGCGAAAACCTCTAAAAAACAAAATTGTGTGTGTGATGACCTATGAGAGGAACCATCAAGTAAAAACAGAAAACAAAAACAAGGGGCCAGGAGGTGGCATGTTGGCCAAGGCCCCAGATTCGCACATGGCCAATGGCAGTTGGAGTCAGACCTGCTGGCTTGCTTCCTTACCTTCTCTCTGTTTGTCTTTCTGTCTCTCTCTGGTGAGCATATATGCCCTATAGCAAATTAATAATAATAATAAAAATTTAAATTAAATAAACCAAGGCAAGTGTTGACTACCACCATAGGAAGCCACAGAAATGAAGGACAATATACATGATAGTATGAGACAAGTTCAGTGTTGATGGTTTTTGAGGGTAAAATTTGAAAAGGGCAGGAGTTGAAAGAAGTCAGGATATTTGGAAGAGCAGTTTTGTGCATTTAGCGTCTCACGAAATCTTGCAATAGCCACAAAACATTTGCTTGCCTCAAGCACCCATAGCCAGATTATTCTTTCTAAAACACCGCATGCCAAAAGAATGAAAGTGTTTGAGGCTAAAGATCTTTCATTGACCTCTTTATTTCACACGTCTTTGCTTTTTCTTGATGAAAAAAGTAAAAAGAAAGGAGGGGAGAGAGTATGACCCTCAGAAAATTAGTGAAGAGCAAGGAGTTTGTTATTCTTTGTACAACCAGAACTGAGCATGAACATGTATATAGGTTCCAGGGAAACTAACCAGTAGCAAGAGTTTGAAAGTTAAGGAGGTATAATGACCATGGAAGGAAATGGAGGATTGGATAGAGAACACAGTTGGGATGATGGCCAAGGACAAGAGGAAAGAATCTAATTTTCTGAGACTGAAAATGTCATACTTGCCAATATGTTGACTAAACTGATTCCTCCCATACCTATTGACAAAAATGCTGTCTTATCAGCTGCAAATTTTGTTAGAATCGTTACCAGCTTATCATCCCCAGTAAAACTTGGACAAGGATCCTTTAATTGAGAGTAATTTCTGAACAAAAGCAAAGGAGTCATAAAATTCACACATGAAGGGCACTCTTAGTTTGGGTTGGACTTTGGTATTTATCTTCTGGGTCCTTTTGGTGTTTAGAATAGAAGGTAAATAAGGAGACTCCAACAAATCAATATTAGAGATAATGATGTTTTCCTAATTCATGTCTACCCTGACCTTGGAATCACATGAAGGAGTAAATAAAATGCACACTTTAATAAAGGCACGGCATATGATCCTGGCTAAAAAGAGGAAACCAAAAGTCAACGAAAAAGGTGGGTCCAAGAATGTCCTTCCATTAAAATCAACATCCAATTGCAGGTGACCAAAAGCATTTCTTCTCATATTAATATCTGCTTCCCACATGCCTAAGGAAAACAACAAAAACAGCATCATCAAACCATGCTCAGAACAATAGTTATTCCAATGCTGCAAAGTAAAATGCCTCCCTAATACAAACACATGTTCCGAACATAACAGCAAACAAACAAAAAAGCTTCTCTGTTGACTGCACCTCGCGTTCAGTGGCAATGGCTGTTTTATGCAAATTAACTGAAGATACTGTGAAAAGAGAACATCTTTGATAACATCTGCCCACAAATGTTCAGAACACTCAGCATTTGAATCCATGTGGCTAAGTACAAATGTTAACGATTGTGAATTAGATTGGATGGAGTGTTGAGACTGCCAAGTCTGACAGAGAGAGTAACAGGAGAGGGAACAATCTGTGTGCTGGATGCATTTGTTACTTGGGATGAAGGCTGAAGTGCAGAGACACTTGAAGGAAATTTGTTAGCCAAAATGATACTGGTATTTTTAATTTGCTTTCTTGCTTCCAGGCTCAAACACCTGCTAAATTTGATCTTTTTAAGAAGTGAAAAGCCAGTGTTGGCTGGGGTCAAAATTATACTAACAGAGAAGCTGGTGCTATAGGGTGATTGTCCTAACAGTCTCTTAAAATGTGGCCCCCCCCCCCCCCGTACAATTTAAGTTGCATTTAACCAAGCTTTCTCTATAAGTACGGAAAGAGTTCTCATTTCAGGACCCAGAGGATCTGGGCCATTGTCTGTCTCACAGTTGTGCCAATGTGGGTCATGTCCCAAATCATTGGTTACTTTTCACTTCAGGTCCCATCACTCTTTATCAGATCCCATCACTTTTGTATGCATAAAATCTTTTTTTTTTCTTTTTCTTTTTGGAGAGGTTTTTGCTATAGGGCGCGTGCGCTCGCCAGACAGAAAGAGAGAGACAGAAAGCAAGAAATCACCCCCTGAGGGGATGGTCATGCCGCAATCCCTTCTCCTCCATTCTCCTCTCGGGATCTTGGGCACACACACACACGCACCCGGCATGAGTTTTAAGCCACCGGGTCCGGGACGCGAACCGTGGTTGACTACGTGGGAGTCCAGCGACATAGCTATTACGCTAACTGCTGGTTCCCTATGCATAAAATCTTTTAAGAGCTACCTAGTGACTCTTGGATAAAGCTTCATATCCTCAATTTATTTGGCCTAGAAGATCCACCTCCCTAGTATCATGCCCTGCATGTTTCCTATGGTCCAGCCGCAGTGGCCTCTCGGCTATCCAAGGCCAGTCTGCTCTAGCACCCATGGACCAACACCTTTGGAAATATCAATGTTCCTGAGCATGGACATTAGCGCTTTTGCAGTAACCACACCTGACATCAGCCTCCAGGGTGACTTTTACAAGGGGAAGCCAGAATAGGAGAGATAGTTGATATGATAGGTGACCTGGGTGATCCTGGATAGCAAATAGGCTCAGAGGTGCACCCAGAAGCCACAGGAGGCAAAAGTGTAGGCTCATAGCAATTGAGACAGGACCTACGTGTAAATGTCACACTATCTCTGAACACAGGTGGCATTTGATTCTAGCATCCAATTCCCCATACAAAGCACAATTAAAGGAGCAGGATGAAAAAAACGATTTTATTTATTCATCCAAAAATAAGAATGGGTCCCCTGTCTGTAGAAATACATAAGGGGATCTTCAAAAGGTTCGTGGGGAAGTAAAATTACAGTTTCTCTAGGTGTAAAAAACATTTTTGACACGTGTGCCCAGATTCTTCATAGTACTTATTTCCCATGAATTTTTTGAAGACCCCTTTCTAGACAAAAACAAAAATGTGAAACTTGCAGAAAGAAGTCAAGATGAGAGGGCCCAAAGGGGGGAGCAGAGACGGCTGAGTTGCCGACAGGAGGCCCCTACAGCCAGGAGCAGCCATGGTGAGACACTGACTCCCCCATCTTACACCTACCCATGGGATCCACTGCATCTTCTTAAATAAAGGAGCTTCATATTATGAAAATAACTAATATATGTTACTTAGAATCTGAAAAATGAGAAATGTAAGAAGATAAAATAGACCCAAATAAGGATCTTGTGCAGCAAATTCAGTCATGTTAAATAAACCTCTGCTGTATTTTCTTCCAACCTTTTCTGACAAATGTAGTTTGGAATTTTGTTTTTAGATTTCAGCAAGCTGGCAACTTACTCCACTTAAAGAATTTTCCCCAGTTGTAATAAATTCTTCCTAAATTCAGTGTAAGTAACGATGCTGATTCCATTGGGAAGACAGACTATCATATAATTTACCCAATTTCCCTAGTTGGGTATTAAAGTCATCCACCTTCCTTCTTTTCCCAACATATAAATACTCACTGTGGCAATTATTTTTGCCATTGTACATTTTCAAGCTCACAAGTTCTTAGCCTTTCCTGAGGAATTAAAATATGTTGACTTTACTGCTCTCAGTATCACCCATAACTTAAACATTTCACAGACCTCTCCTTGCACAGCAAGACAGGGGGACTTCTTCCTGCAGCATCTATAAGTCATGGCTCGAAGTGACAGATTGCACAGGCCAGTCATCAGTCAACCCTTCAGGATGTTCGCACTTACAGCTAGAGTAGAGACTGTGTGCAGATAGAATACCTAAATATTATGCCGTGCGTGTCTGCAAGCCTGGGGAATTTATCTGGGAAGCAAATTTAATTTTCCTTTCTTTAACTATTAGGTTGTCAGAAAAGTAATGATGTACTTTTTCTATGTTTTTCGATGCAAAAATGCATCATGATTTTTCTGACAACACAGTATTTATGTCCAGGCCTTTTGTTTCTTTCTTCTTCTTTTTTTTTTTTTTTTTGGAGAGGTTTTTTGCTATAGGGCGCATGTGCTCACCAGACAGACAGAGAGAGACAGAGAGACAGAAAGCGAGAAATCACCCCCCGGGGGGATGGCCACGCCGCAATCCCTTCTCCTCCATTCTTCTCTCAGGATTTTGGGCACGCACGCACACACACCCAGCATGAGTTTAAGTCACCAGGTCCAGGCCTCAAACCCGGATCGACTACATGGGAGTCCAGCAACATAGCCATTAAGCTAACTGCTGGTCCCTAATTTAATTATTTTTAAACACATTTATCTATATTTTAATCTTGAACAATATGATTAGGAAAACACATTGAAGAATCTAAAATAATCTTTTGTTTACCTTGGTGCATTTTCTCCATTCCTAAGTACATTTACTAATTTATTTTAATCTGCAATCCCCTTTTGTGTGTCTCCCACATCAAAATTACATATTTGCCACTCTGTAAGGATCTTAATTTCTACTTCTGTGTGTGAAAATTCTGGGACGTTTGAAAAACATGAAACTGTTAACTGCCGAGACAAATGACAAATTTTCTATAGCATGTGACATCATATTTACCACACAACACGGTGAATTTCTGATTCTATACCATGTGTAGGAAAAGCTATTCGATATTTAATCCATTTTTATTTGGGGGCTAACCAGTTGTGTAATAGTAATGCAATGTCTCCAGGGCTGGACCCATGTGGGCCATGCCAGCTGTGGTCCCTGGGCGTGCTGGGTTGCATGTGTGATCTGGGCCCACTGAGGCTGAGGGCGGACTGTGGGGTAAAGATCCCACCAGGGCTGCCTCTCTATTCTTTCTTTCTCTCTCAGAAAAGAGAAAGCACTGTTTTAGGAAACATAACATAAAAGTACTGTTTTAGGAAATCAACCAATACGTAAGAATGACTAAGCACAGAAACTAAGATTTCTGAAAATAGTCTCTAATTTCAGTAAGTTAACCCAATTGCTTTGTAGAGTACTCAACTACTAACGAAGACGAAGATGAGGCTCCATCCAGTTACATAAAATTTCTCCGTTCATCAGCTAGTGCTCACAGCTGTTTTATAACCACTTAATCTGACAAGAAGGAATGCCATGGCTTATTTTGCCCATTCAAAGGTTCATATTAAATACTACTAAATAAATAGACATCTGTATAGTTTAGACGTTTCTTAAAGAATAGCATTCTGTAAAATGATCATCCCTGAGTTTCACTCCACTCTGAAGTAGGAAATAATTAACCTGATTATCTTAATTAGAATACTTCCAGTAATGTTTGGAATAAAATGGGAGTGAAAGAAGACTTCAAAAGCACTCTATCTGGCCTTGAAAATCCCCTTTATTAGTGAAGATAAAGAGATAATGGTGTTCCCACATTTTCCCTGGGGGAATACCTATAGGACAACTTGATAAATTGTTACATTACAGTTTTGGGTTTTTGTTGTTGCTGTTGTTGTTTGTTTTTTGTTTGTTTGTTTGTTTTTAGGTTTCGCCATAGGGTGTGTGCACTCACGTAGAGAGAGACAGAGACAGGAAAAGTGAGAAATTACCCCCCAGGGGGATGGTCAGGTGGGAATCCCTTCTCCATTCTCTAGGGATATTGGGCACGTATGCACACATGTCCAGCATGAGTTTTAAGCCACACAAATGTTCACATATTGCGTTCCAACAATTTTCCTTTAGGTATTTATCTTGAAGAAAATAAAATCAAAGGCAAGCAAAAAGAGTTATATGTACGAACATTCATTACAGAGTTTCTTTATGACATAAAAGCATTGGAAATAACATATGCATTGAAGACTTACAGTATATTCATCCAAAGGCATACGATACAGAACATTTAAAGACAAAAAATATTCCCATTACATTTTTTAATCATGAAAAGTCCACAAAACAGCAATATGAGATGAAGTCTGATCAACGTCTTAGAAAAAAGTTCTTAAAAATATGCATAAAGGGGCTAGCAGACAGGACCAGCAGAAGTGTAATGGTTTTTGTCTCTGGATCCCCATGTGGTCTACCATGGTTTGAGTCCCGGACCAGTGGCTTGAAACTCATGCTAGGTGTGTCTGTGTGCATTCCCAAAATCCCAAGAGAAGAATGGAGAAGGAGATTGTGGCATGGTCATCCCCCAAGGGAGGGGATTTCTCACTTCCCGTCTCTCTGTCTCTGTGGCAAGTGCACACACGCTATAATAAAAGTCTTCCTAATAAAAGGAAAGACGAAAAAGAGGGCTAGCAGGTGGCAAGATGGTTAGGACGCCGGACTCCCATGTGGCCGACCATGGTTTGGATCTGGTAGTTTGCTTTCTTTCTTTCTCTCTTTCTCTGTCTCTCTCTGGTAAGTGCATTTGCCCTGTAGCAAATTTAAAAAGTAATAATAATGTGATGAAAAATAAAATTATATAAACAATTCTTTAAAAGAAATATATCAAATTACTGCTTGTTACTAGAGAAGCAGGTTTTGTTGTTATTGTTGTTTTAAGGTGTTTTTACCTTAGGGCATACGCGTGAAAGGACAAGTGAGAAATCACATGGTCAGGGGAAGGCCACACTACAATCCCTTCTCTTCCAAATTCCTTCTGGTATTTTAAACACGCAAGCACAGGTCACAGTGTGATTTTTAAGCCACCACGTCCAGGACTAGACCTATGGCCATCATTTGGGAGTTCTGAGATGTAACCACTATGCTATCTGCTGGCCCCTAGAAGCAGTGTTTTTGTTTGTTTGTTTGTTTGTTTTTAATTTTATTTATTTATTTATTTATAAATTGACCAGAGAGAGACAGAATGAGAAAATGAGAGAGAGAGGGAATGTGAGAAAGTAAGCCTCTAGGTCTGGGATTTGAACTGCAGTCGGCCATGTGGGAGTCCAGCGCCTTAACCATTATGCCATTTGCAAGACCCACATTAATTAAATTTTTAATGTTTCCTTTCCCATTAGTTTAGTCTCTTATAATCATAAAATATTTACATGTTACTTCTCTTCCATGTCAGAAGTTGTTTCTTTATAGCTTAAATGTTTCTGTACATTTTCAATGAATATATATTACTTTGTGAACTTTGATGATATTCCATATTAAGTTTTAAGCACTTTTTCTTTTTTTGAGAGCATTTTGCTATAGGGTGCATGTGCTCACCAGAGAGACAGAGAGAGAGAAAGTGAGAATTCACCCCCAGTGGGGTATGGCCACACAGCAATCCCTTCTCCTCCATTCTCCTCTCAGGATCTCAGGCACGCACACATATGTGCCCTGTGTGAGTTTTAGGCTACCAAGTCCCGGACTGAAACCACAGGTAACTATGTGGAAGTCCAGAGATGTAACCATTACACCATCTGTTGGTTCCAAGTTCTAAGGATTTTAAAAGGGTAAAAAAGGTGTGATTTTCTTTTAATTCACCTCCTGGTGATAGGTACATGAATTATATTAAAAATTAGAATAATTATTGTCAGCAATAACTCCCTTTCATGAAGTTTATAAAAAATTGCAATTACACAAGGATCTTCCAAAAATTCATGAGACATGCATATTGCGAAAATATTATGCTTATATTCTGGAATTTTTTTGTACCAAAATAAACTCAATTCCATTTTTCCACAAATTCTTTGAAGTCCCTCATTTTTTGACTTCACATATCCACCTAAGTTGTCTACATACTTAATTTTTATATGTCCCCTCCTTGTCTAGCAATCCAGTTCTCATGTCTCCAACTCATAATCTTGTCACTGTGAATTTTTGGTAAAGATACAAAGAAACTTGTGCTGGAGAGATTTTATTGTGTTTACAACCTTCAGGTGTCAGAGTCTGATGCTGCCCTGAATCATAAACTGGTTATTAGTCCCCCAGGTACCCTTTCACCATCCAAGTACAGCCTTGAGATCCTCTGAAACCTTTACACTTCCAGCAGCTGAACTTGGCCACCAAAGACACCAAACCTGAGGCAGGGCATCAGTTCAGGGTCTGAATTATCTTCCTTCAGTCAGCTAGAAGTGCTAGGGATGTCTAGAAAACACCCACTTCTCCAAATCTCTGCCTCGTTTTCATCCTCTTTTCTTCTCCCTTCTTCCTTTCTGGCCCTATTTTTCATCCCTCCATCCACAGCTCAGTGCTCGGCCTTCCAGCATGGCATGATCCCAGGTCATGTCTGCTACTGGGAAAGGAATCTTACCTTGGTATGTAAAAATTGTAGATGCATGTCAAAGCTCTTTTAGTGTTAGCTTGATGGTCAGCTAATTTACTTTTTAACTACAGTATTACTTTATTCTTTCTTTCTTTTTTTTTTTTTTCTTTTTTTTGGAGAGGTTTTTGCTACAGGGCGCGTGCGCTCGCCAGACAGATAGAGAGAGATATAGAGACAGAAAGCAAGAAATCACCCCCCAGGGGGAATGGCCATGCCGCAATCCCTTCTCCTCCATTCTCCTCTCGGGTTCTTGGGCACGCATGCACATGCGCCCGGCATGAGTTTAAGCCACCGGGTCCGGGACTCGAACCATGGTCGACTATGTGGGAGTCCAGTGACATAGCCATTACGCTAAATGCTGGTCCCTCTTTCTTATTTTCTTATTTTTTTTTTTTTGGAGGGGTTTGCTATAGGGTGTGTCACTTGCCGGAAAGACAGAGAGAGACAGACAGACAGAAAATGAGAAATCACTCCCCCGATCCAGGGGGGGATGGCCACACTGCAATCCCTTCTCCATTTTCCTCTCAGGATCTTGGGCACACATGCACACATGCCCGGCGTGAGTTTAAGCCAAAGGGTCCAGGATTCAAACTGCAGTCGACTGCATGGGAGACCAGTGACGTAGCCATTATGCCATCTGCTGGTCCCCTTAACTACAGGGTTTCTAAACTCCTTAAATACACACATAAATAGTTCATTTTCAAGAGAAATCTATAGATTACAGTGGTTCTCAAATTGAATTATTATACAATTATTTTTATCATAAACATCTGCGGGACTTGTGCTTTTCAAAAGACATTTCGGAAATCCTATCCTAAACCTAGAGGCATTCCTTTTAGGTAGAGCTTTTATGGAAAGAAATGCCTTGATCACAAAGAAACTTGTTTTATTACCTGTGTCAGGTGCAGGGGCACAGACTTGGGAGAAAAAAGGCAACTCTTTCCTAAAATTTTCCTCAAAGCACACATCACTGGGTCTCTTAGACACCCCCCCACCCCACCCGATCATCAGGTTTGATAAAAGTCTGGAGCCCTGCTCAGGAAAGACAATCCTTCTACAGAGCAGGACTTAATCAGCGCCAAAAAGCCTTAAAACCACATGTTCAACTACCTGCAATGGAACTGCTCCCAGGAATCATTTTCTTTTTTCTTTTCTTTTCTTTTTTCTTTCTTTTTTTTTTGAGAGGTTTTTTGCTATAGGGTGCGTGCACTCATCAGACAGACAGAAAGAGACAGAGAGACAGAAAACAAGAAATCACTCCCCAGGAAGGATGGCCACATCGCAATCCCTTCTCCTCCATTCTCCTCTTGGGACCTTGGGCACCCACGCACACGCTTAAGCCACTGGGTCAAGGACTCGAACCATGGTTGACTACATGGGAGTCCAGCCACATAGCCATTACTCTAACTGCTGGTCCCCCTGGAATCATTTTCTGACTGCTCCAAATGGGAGCCTTTTTATCCCACACTTTTGCCCATCACTTCCTCCCTTCATGTTCTCTCTCTCGAGGCCTTGGGAAATTAGAAAGCAGATCCTTGACTGACTCACCTAGTAGCATTCGCAATATCCTACAAAATACCTTTCCCACTTTGGGATCTTCATAAGTGATCACTGAGTGAAGAAAAAAAATGAGGAGAAATGAAACATTCATAGACAATGACAGAAATGGGTCTAAATCCTACTCAACATTGAGACTCAGTTGAGTGCTACTGTCTACCTTCTGAAGAAGGGTGCAGTTCTTGTCGTACAATACTGATACACATTTCTAACAGATGGTTACCCCAGACAGGAATCCCACAGTTCATGTGTGTCCTGCCCTGGAGCTTGTCCTTCACACTGTGGCTTGCTCTGCATCAATCTGACACAGACCAGAAGCTTGGTGAGGACAGATGGTCTATGTGCTCTGCTCAGATCGTGTCCTAGGAGTCAGCACAGACTCTGGGGTTGGTGAATGCTCAGTAAAGAAGTGCTGGATGAACGAACTGAAGGTTGAAAAATCAAAGGCACGAAAGACTGACAAGATATTAGGGGATTGATTACATGCCCTTGCCTGTCTTTCAGAGTTGGTATTTAAAGACTTCATTTCAAAAACCACAGAAGGGAGAAGCTATAGATAGTTCTGCCAGGAAAAATTTTAACCCCTCTTAATTCTACTAAATTTAACTAATTAAGTTTAATGTCAGAGAAATTTAAAGTGATAACTTAGAAATTTGGGATTTGCCTAGAGGAAGTTCCCTATCAGCTGATAAAGTATGATAAATATCTTAATTTCTGCTCCTGATAAAGCTTTCAAAAATTGTTTCATTGGATATGGGGCTTAAGGAATCACCCTAAAATGCAAATAAAGATACCTAAATTTGAGAAGATTATAATTGTTTTAACTGCTTGTATTTTTTTTCCTAGTAATTTAAGAGATGGATACTTGGGACTGTATTTTTATTTTATAGACATCAATCTGTAACTATTCTGGTTTTTTTTTTTGCATTGCTTCTCCTCTCTTTTCTTAACAAAATGCTATGAGCTGATGATTCTGGTTCCCCACCTCTGATCCTGAGACTGTCAATAATATGAGTTAATAAACTGAACAAGTAGGAACTGATGGTTTTGCTCAAAAACGATCTACAAACTTGTGAACTGAAATGTAGCAAGAGATATCCCTTAATGACCCCACATTTTCAATTGTGTTACACTGAAATCATTTAAATTTTATTTGAATCAAAAAGGGCCAAAACACAGTTGCTTTTAAAAGGTCCGTGACACTTATTAAATATTTAAAGATATAAAATGTTTTGTTAAAGTACACAATAAACTACTTTAAGAGTGGCTAGTGGGCTCTCACTGTGCTTTGGAATGAGAGAGACTCACTTCTTTGGCTCAGAATGTACCAGATCAGTGGCAGAGCCATTGGCGCTCAGACGTGGCTATCACTGCCCGTTGATCGAATGGCCAAGTTCTGCTTTGAGACCAATGGAACTGAGGTAGTGTGAAATGCATGACCATCTTCTCAATGACAGGTCTGAATCCAAGGGACAAAACAGCCTGCTGTTTCTAGACTCATCACTGCATGCTCAGGTGGATAATAAGCACATGTCTGGAGCAAGTATGAAATCCACAGTCAAAATGCAATTTGCATGGTCAGCCACGACTTTAAACTGGGATACACCTCCTCTGGGATAGTGCATTACACATCAAATAGGCTACTCTTTGACACAGCCTTCAAGAATGACGGAAGACAGCATGAAAGAAGATCATGTGTAATGTGACAGACACCTAACAGCATGGTAACGTGTAGTTTCTGTCAAAGCTTAATTGCAGAAGCCCTTGAATCACATCAGTGTCACAGAGGGCTTTCTGGGTCACAAATCGAAATCATTCCACAGTCCTCTCTTCTAACATAGAGGTAGTTCATTTAAAAGATTCTCCAGTTATAAAGAAATCGTTTTGACTGAACGAAATGCTTCTCTATGTCAAGTTCTTCCAAGTGTTTAGGAGCTCTTAGGTTAAGTTTTTCTCCAACTGGAAAGGCAGTCACACTCAACTGGGAAATTAAACAAAGTACTTCTATAAGGATATTTTCGTTTCCGATTATTTCAGACTTGCCAAGAACATCATAATGAATTCATTTTCCCTTAGCATGTGTACAACATCACAGACCTTCTTTGTGTATTTTTATAGATTATTGTAGGTGATTTGTCCACTTTTTACAGAGAATAAAACTGAGGAGACTACAAAGAGAAATAAAATTAGAAGTTTTTTGAGTAGAAACTCATGAAGACATCTGTTTTATAATCTAGTATTTCCTTATTTCCTTTGCAAATAATGAGACTCTACGATATACTTAAAAACCTAAAGGGAAATAACATGAGATAACCGTGAATAAGTTACAGTTAAATTGGGTGAATATCATTCTTAGAAGTTAATTCTTTTTTCCTTTTAATAAGCCTTTCTTCAGTGGTACTTAGAGCATCTCAAAAGATAATTATGCATTCTCTAAGGCAATTTTACAGTCCTTGTTACTATTGATTGGTAATAAGATTTAGAAGAAAAGAAATCTTTTTTTTTTCAATTTACCTAAAAACATTTTTAAAAATCTTCTGTTATTTTAGAATATAAGAAAATCAATTGCTACAGCAATAATGGTTTTCAAATACAAGCCTTCAGTAAGAACAAACACAAAGATGCTATTTGTAATAGTTTAATTCATCAGAGTCCTTTTACTTGAAATTACTATTGTTTTCTGATCATTCACATTTTTGTATTCAGAATTTCAAGTACAATATTCGTTTACTGTCAGTCATATGTGTCAGTCAATTTAGCCCATATCAGTTCAGCCAGAACTGCTGGCAAATAAAAGAATATGATCTAAAAAAATATATATATATACAAACAAACAAACAAACAAAAAAACGCACTGTAAATGTGTTTGTGTTAAAGATAAGCTATATTTAATTTATAAAGTGGAGATAAAAGTAAAAGAACCATCAGGTGTACCTTAGTTCTTTGTTAGGATATTTGATAAATGAATATTTTTCATTAAATATGTTTAGAAAATTTAGTTCTCACGCTTTCAGAACACTTACTTTCAAAATATGTAGCTTGATTAATGGCTGGATTTTTTTCTTTCTTTGAGAGAGATTTTTGTGTGCTTGCCAGAGAGAGACAGAGATAAAAAGTGAGAAATCACCCACCAGGAGTGATGGCCAAGTTGCAATCCCTTCTCCTCCATTCTCCCTTTGGGATTTTGGGCACGCATGCACATGTGCCTGGCATGTGTTTCAAGGCTCCAGATCTGGGACTCAAACCACAGTTGGTCACGTGGGAGTTCAGCACCTTAACCACTATGCCACTTGCCAGCCCCAATGGCTAGAATTTTTTAAAAATCAAGCAAGGAGTCCATTTTTGAATCAAAGTGCCTTTGGGTATGACACAACAAAACTCATACTAAAAGGAAAAATGATTTGCAATTAACATTAATATAAAATACACAATTATAGACATATTTTTAAAATGGTATAAATGTTTTCTCTCTCTCAGAAAACATTCTCCTAAGTTTAATCGCTGTGCACTGTCTCAGTGAACCAGATTTGTCTATCTGTGCTCCTTTTTCACTTTCTGCCTGTGGAACTTACCTGACTACTCTGTGTCTACAAGATCCCCATCTAATTATGCAGGCACATGGACTTCAGTCACCTCCATTATGCTTTTCTGACTGCCCCTTTCCAAAGCCTCTCTACTCTAGACCACTATCTTCGTACATTCTAATTGCTTATACTACAAAGAGTGTACTTACTTTTGTGTCGTTTTATTGCATTCATTGTACTTTAATGGCCAGAGTTGATTTTCATAATCTATTGATAGCTCTATTCCCATATTCATAATTTGAGCAAATTTATAAATCTACTGTTTTACTTAAAAAAATATCTGCTATCATATGAACAGTTTCTATGTAGACTTCCTTTAAGGCTGTGCTGGGGGTCAACAGGTGGCATGAAGCTTAAGGTGCTAGACTCCCACATGGCTGATGACAGTTTGAGTCCTAGACCCAGTGGCTTGAGAATCATACAAGGCACATGTGCACAGGTGACCAAAAATCCCAAGAGGAGAATGGAGGAGAAGAGATTGTGACATAGCCATCACCACTGGGTCAGTTGGGGTGGGGGGATTGTGATTTCTCATTGTCTCTCTTGCTGTCTCTCTCTGGTGATTTTGGTCAGATTTATTTTTTAAAAAAGATTAAAATGTTCGTTCAAATCATTTTATTTTGCTAGAAAAGATAGCATGGACTTAAAGAATTTGCATCACATTAGAACATTTATTAAAGTCCTATTTCTTTAAATACTGAATAATGTTATGCCATTCAATATTCAAAGTACACATTAATATTATACATAACTTTACTATGCTACATATTAGTCCTTAAGGAGATCACTTGAAATATTTTAGTTTCTTCTACTTTTTTGCATCTGTGTGAAACTAAGATAAAAAATTATCATCTTCTTTGATAAGTAACAGTATCTCTACAGTAAATTATGACAGACATGAATGCAGGATCCTATATACCAGTGGCCTTCCATGCTCTACTCTGTGCAATTGTGAGGAGCCAGAGGTCTAGATATTTGAGCTTGAATCCCAGTTTCCCATGTACTAGTCATATAATATCCACTCATATATCATTTAATTTATCTGCCGGTTTTCCCAAAGTATAAAAATGGGACAATAGTACTATTGGGTCATCAGGAAAGTCATGACACATTTTTGCATAGAAAAATACATCATGACTTTCCAGACTACCTACTATATTATGAGGTTCTTTTTACATTGTAGAAATATAAAGCATACTGGAAATATTAGGTCAATGACGTATTTTTTCCTATACAAAAATGTGTCATGACTTTCATGACAAACCAATATAACTATTACATATTCTGGGACCAGCAGTTGGAGTAATGGCTATGTCGCTGAACTTCCATTTACTTGACCACAGTTCGAGTCCTGGACCCAGTGGCTTAAACTAATGCCAAGCACATGTGCGTGCATGCCCAGGATCCCGAGAGGAGAATGAAAGAGAAAGGATTATGGCATGGCCATTCCCCTAAGGGGTGATTTCTCACTTTCTGCCTCTCTGTCTCTCTGGAGAGTACACATGGCCTTTAGCAAAAACTCTCAAAAAAAAAAATTACACATTCTACTAAAGGGTGAGGAGTTATAGCCTGGTTTCCTGTGAAGGCTAGGTAGATCCAAAGTCATAGACAGTACAAGAGAAGTACTCTCCATGACAGCCAACTCCTCTTGCAGCCATGTCAGCTGAAACGAACTCTCCCTGGGCATATAGTGTGTGGTGCTCTCTAGACAGGCTACTTCCAGAAAGAGCAAAACTTTGGGACATGGAGTCTCTTTCTGCACTGTGAAAGTGTATACACACTGAGACTTTAGTTAAGTAATGCCATGTCAGGGAAGGGGCAGAGAAAGAGGTATTCTCAGGAACTGTCAATAGGAGTAAAAGTTGGTACCAATTTTTAGAAAGACATTTTGGTTGCTAACTTCTCAACTGGAATAGAGACAAGGAAGCTGGAGGAGTTGATCTTGCAGGCAGTGCCCTCCCCTCCCCGCCACGGCTGCCTGGCTGGGCTGAAGGCAGAGGTTTAGCCAGCAGGCATAAAGGAGCTGATACTCTGCTTAGGACCACGTGGCTGGGAGAATTGAAACTAAATCCAAAAACCATCCACCCCATGGTAAGCTGTGACCTGAGCACACCTGGCTGCTCTGATTTACAATTGTCAAATTGTGGGATGTGTCTCTTAGCCAACCTTTGTGGGAAACTGGATGCCTAAGGATGACAAGTGGGTCATTTGTCACATTTAAGACCTGATACAGTCATCTGTGGATGTGCATCAACAGTCTTCCCTTTGATGTTCATGCTATTTTCATTTAGTACAGCTGTTTAATCTCTGAACCCTGCTGAATAAAATGTGGGCATTACATAAAATCACGTTAGCAAAGTTTTATGAGTAATCTTACTATAATTAAATTCACTAATCATGTTTTAGAAAATAGTTTATGATGACTTATTTAAGTTGATCTGGAAGAGGAACTAATTCTGATCTTTGACCTATTTTTGTAATATACAAATCTTTTTTTTTTCCTTTAAATTTGGTTTAATGTGTATGTAATTTGGCTAAGGTTACAGTTTAAATAATGATTTGTCACCTAAAAGGTTCATGATTTTTAATTTAGTCTTGGTCTCTAGTGTTACATAATTCGAGAGGTAAAGTCTAGTGGATGGTGACTGGATCGTAGAGGCCATAGTCTCCTGATCACATTCGGGATGTTGTGAGAGACTCTGAGGTCTAGCTCTGGTAAGAAGGGTTAGTTCTGGTAAGTGCAGATGTTTATGAAAGAGAGCTGGCCTCTGTTCACTCTTCTCTTTCAGCATGTGCCAACTATCAGCTCTGCTTCTATAGGTCACGTTGTAGACTGACCTGATTCCAGGCCTATGCCTTCAGACTTCCCAGCCACCAGAATCATGAGGTAATAAATCTCTATTTCTTTATAAATTAGCCAGTGTCAGACAGTTCTGTTAACAATGCAATAATGAAGTAAAACAGTTCATCTTCATTAATGTAGATCTTAAAATTTACTAATCCAAGGATACTCCTTTGGTGGCTAATTGGGTAGTTTCTGACAATGTCATGAAGCTGAAACTTGTAAAACTTGACACACTTTTTCTATTCTTTTTTCTTTAGAGAGAGATTTTTACTTTAGAGCGCATTCACTCACTAGAGAAACGGAGAAAGACAGAAAGAGAGAAATCACCCCTCAGGGGATGGCCAAGCCACAATCTCTTCTCCTCCATTCTCTTCTCAGGATTTTGGGGATGCACGCACACACGCCTGGTGTAAGTTTCAAGCCACCTGGGTCCAGGACTTGAACCATGGTCAGCCATGTGGGAGTTCAGCAATGCAACCATTCCGCCATCTGTTGGTCCCGACATACTTATTTTCAAATTCTAAATAAGGTCCGTGTTTTATGCCATCTCTGCATCGCCTATATTACTGGTAACCTTAAAACCAATGGTTTCAGAAGGAAATAACAACTTTTCACCAAAAATAATTTTGCAAGCCGAGATCTTATTAGTTTGATGCTTAAATATTAAAATGTATAACATGGAAATGACAATTACATTTTCAAAATCTTACCTGGCCTTGGGAACCAGCAGTTAGCGTAATAGCTATGTCGCTGGACTCCCACATAGTCAACCACAGTTCGTGTCCTGGACCTGGTGGCTTAAAACTCACGCCGGGTGCGTGTGCGTGCGTGCCCAAGATCCCGAGAGGAGAATGGAGGAGAAGGGATTGCGGTGTGACCAC
>NW_006208547.1:881041-908774 GCF_000334495.1 Tupaia belangeri chinensis | reverse complement strand
GGGGTGATTTATTGCTTTCTGTCTCTATGTCTCTCTCTGTCTGTCTGGCGAGCACATGCGCCCTACAGTGAAAATCTCTCAAAAAAAAAAAAAATCTTACCTGGCCTGGCCATAGTAGCATGTGTTGGTAGATGCTGCTACTTGGCAGGCTAGGACCACGTGGGAGGTACCGTTTTGATTCCTGGCCCACCCTAAAAATCAGGCAAGGGGGCATGTATCTTCAGCCACCAGAGAGGCTGAAGTAGGAGGATGGAGATGCAAACAAACAGACAAAAACAAACAAAACAAGAGTATTTAACTGTGGAATACAAATTGACTACAACCCAAACCACTCTTTTAGATTGCAGAAAATCAGACCCACTGAGGCATAAGTTCGAATTGGGCACAGTCAGAGCCCATTGCTTGATGGAAATCATCTGTCTGGAACTGGACCAAAGCAGGTCCAGAAAGCATGAGTAAAGTACAAGAACAGATAAATCAAACTCCATGATATCTGTTTTCATTTACCGAGGGCTCACCCTCTACTCACACCTGTGACTCATAAGAGATTCCCTACAAGTAAATGATGGAGATGAAAGAAATCTGACCTGGCTCGTTGATGAAATGTGGGGGCTAGCTAATAGTTGACTGCTGATGTATACCTCCACTAAGGTACAGTTCTAAAATATAGTAGGGAAGGGAAATGCTTTCAGGTGACCTAGGTGGAGCTGCAAACTTGGTCACTTCCTTTAGATATAACTAGAAGCATCCTTAATTATTGATATACATGTACTCTTGAACAGTAGTTGGACATGAGCCGCAAAGGAACAAAGATGGAAAAACGGGAATGGATGTCTGGACATGGATTTATTGGGCTGTAACAGATGACCTTTCATAAAAAATTAAAGGTGTTGGAGTCAGACAGTGGTGCAGCAGTAAAGCAAATAAACAGACTCCCTTGGGAATGTCCTTGAATCAGGTATATGACCCATGTTGACTGAGGCTCGAGGGGAATCAAGGTGTGAGACCCTGTTACAGGTGTCTATCTCCCTCTATCACTGAAGAAATAAACTTTAAAAAAGAGTTGCCAGTAGAATCTTAGTTAATACATGATTAATATTAAAATACTAGGTTTTAATATTAATGGGGCCCCATTAATTTAATTAATTTAATGGGCCCGGCAGGTGGCATGGTGGATAGGGTGCTAGACTCCCACATGGCCAAGCCTGTTTCAAGTCCAGGACCTTGTGGCTTGCCTTTTCACTTTCCCGTTCTCTCTTTTTCTGGTCTAAGTAAAAAAAAAATAATAACAAATATAAATAAATAAATAAATAATTCTTTTAAAAGAGACTGAGGTTAATATTGAAATACTGTGTTAGCTTTTTATGTATCATTAATCATTTTCATTACAAAATAAAAGCATGCTGAGATGTTTAGCTCCTTGGTGACTATAGACAGTTGAAAATGATGATGTTGATAATAATAATTACTATAAATTTAGCACTTAAAATGATCCAGATTTTCCCAATCTCTCTCTTACATTGACCTGTAACATTCTACATACTTATCTATAACTCTGTGTCCTCCCTCATCTATCCTCCATCACAAGATACTGATCAACTTAAGCTTCACACACCTAAGATGAAGAAGCAGATAATATTTCTTGTTCATTCCCAATTCACAGATTAGTCAGATGGTACCTAGAAAGATAAGACACTTGCCTGAGATTCAACTCACAGTTTTTAAGTTTCAAAATACATGATCCTAACAGCTACAGACAGACAGCCACGAGACACTGAATGGTCGTCTTGGAAGTGTTCTGGGTAAACACCTTTGTCAGTCTCCAAATCTCCACTCTGATACTACTTACGGGTCATTAATGATAAAATACTACTTGTCTGTAACTTATTTTCTAACTTTTTCTGATTTTCGAACAAATCCATGTCCAGACATCCATTCCTGTTTTTCTATCTTTGTTCCTTTGAGGCTCATGTCCAACTACCGTTCAAGAGTACATGTATATCAATAATTAAGGATGCTTCTAGTTATATCTAAAGGAAGTGACCAAGTTTGCAGCTCCACCTAGGTCACCTGAAAGCATTTCCCTTCCCTACTATATTTTAGAACTGTACCTTAGTGGAGGTATACATCAGCAGTCAACTATTAGCTAGTCCCCACATTTCATCAACGAGCCAGGTAACATTTCTAAAGCCAATAACATTTCATATATAGTTAAATACTGCCTGTTGATTAAGGCCAGAGAGTTCATGAAGTACAGTTCTTCCCACCCATGTCCAGATCCTGCAAAGGCTCTCTTGGGACAGCTGAAGAAGTATTTATTTGAATCCAGTTTGCTGAAAATAACTAGGAGAGTCGAATCATTGGTCACAGTGTTTCAAATGCTCTTATCAAATCTTCAGCATACCTGCTGTCAAAGGGAGAATTTTTGCTAACTGTCATATCACACATTTTGTTAGGAGGCGATTAGATCCCAAACAAAGCATTAACAGAGAGGTATCACTGAATAATTTATTTCCATCCTCCCCATTCTTTTATTTAAATGGCAAGACATCTGGAACCTAAATAAAATCTTCATTTCGATTCTACTGTCTTGACATTAAAATTTTATTTCTTAGAATTCTACGGTCTGGTCACCAAGTGGCATGGTGGTTAAGGTGCTAGATTTCCACATGGCTGACTGGTGTTCAAGTCCTGGACCAAGTGGCTTAAAAATCACACCAGGTTCATTTGTATGCATGCCCAAAATCCTGGAAAGAGAATGGAGAAGAAAGGATTATGGCATGGCCATTCCACCTGGGGGATGATTTTTCATTTTCCCTCCCTGGAGAGTATATGCATCTATGGTAATGTGTGTGTGTGTGTATGTGTGCGCGCTTGCACACACCTGTGTCTACATTTAATTGTCAAGACTAAAGTTTTAAATAGCTGAAATAAAAATTACAGTCAAAAGCTGAAATTAAAAAAAAAAATTCCTAGGGCTGGCCACATAGCTCAATGGCTAACTGCTGTGTATAGGGAACTGGATCCCACATAGCCAGCCCATCATGGTTAAAATCCCAGCCCCAGCATTTTGCAAAACCCACTAGGCATGTGAAAGACATCCTCAAAATCTAGACAGGATGGAGAAAAAGAGGAAAAAAATTATTGGGGCTGCCTTCTCTGTTTTCTCTCTCTCTCTCTTTTTCTCTGTCATGAGCATATAAAAAAGTAAAATCCTAGGAAGAAATATTAATGAATAGTAACTGCTCTTGGGGACTGGAAACAATTTTTAGTTTTGCCAAAGGGTGGGTGCACTGGCAGGAGAGAGACAGAGAGAGAAAATGAGAAAGAACTCCCATGGAAAGTGATCACACCTCATTCTCCACTCTTTCATCTCTACTTTTCTTTGGGATTTTGTGCACCCATGCACATGCACCCAGCATGTTTCTCACACCATGGGTCCTGGACGCGAACAGTGTGGCAGGCCATGTGGGATCCAGCTGCCTTAATTACCATATCAGAAGCTGCCCCCACGCCTAAAGTTTTTAATATAAGAGTGGGGTCTAGTAGTTAAAGTGGCTGGATCCCACACGGACAACCATGCAATTTGGGTCCAAGACTCTGTGGCTTGACAAAAAAAAAAAAGGCGTATGTGCATACACGTTCAAAATCCTGAAGGGAGGGAGAGATTTTGGAGAGGAGATGACATGACCATTCCCCACAGGGAGTGGTTTCTCACTTTCTCTGTCTTTCTTGCTGTATCTCTCTGGCAAATGCATGAGTCCTCTGTCAAATTTAAAGAAAACAAAACAAAACAAAACAAAAAAAAAGGACCAACAGATAGCGTAATGGTTATGTCATATCCTGGATGCAGTGGCTTAAACCTGACACTGGGCATGCGTAAGTGTGTGTCCAAGATCCCGAGAAGTGAATGGAGAAGAAGAGGTTGCAGCGTGGCCAGCCCGTGTACATATGTATGTGTATATATACAGTGTAGTGAGCTATATGTACATATGTACATATATATTTACATATATATATGTACATATATATATATATACATACATATATAAAATAAAAAGTTTCCATAGATGTTTGACCACATAACCTGTAAAAATGCAATAATCAAAAAATACATAAATAAGATTATTGAAATGAATATTAGATTATTAAAATGAATATTGTAGGTAATAGTTAATCTACCTTTATTTAAAAATCCTTACAAAAATACTAATCCAATGGGGGAGCAAGTGAGTAATACATAGAAAAAAATCAATTAAAATAAATACTTAAGTCTTCCATCCAATTAAATCCTGAGTAGAAAAATTGCTGTAAAATTTAAAATGTCTAAGTTATTATAAACATTCTCACATCTCAGAATATGTAAATATGATATTTTGAATATAACACTTTAGCATTATAATTACAGGTTTTTCTCAACACGAATATTAGAGTAGCCCAGAAAGCAGTTTCAGAATGTAAAATTATATAATTATATTATTTAAAATAAGAGTGACTAAAGTATCTCACTTCTCTCTTTATAGGAAGAAAAACTGTAGACTTATACTTAGAACAATATATTTTATTTTCCTACATTTGGAAAATAAATCTTGGGCATCATATAAAGTTTATTTTTAATTTACATAAGTTTTCTCTTCTTAGGAGTTCATATACAGAGTTCATATATTGCAGCAAACACAAATTCTAGTGAAGTGTATCTTTCTCCATCTGAAGATGTTAAAAAAGTAATAAATCTAAATACATGACTTAAATATTTCATAGTTGCTCATGTATCAGGCCAATAAGCATTTATTAAATACCTTATGTTGTGCGGGGGACAACAGATGGTGTAGTAAGTTAAGGTGCATGTATACTCAAAATCCTAGGAGGAGAAGAAGGAGAAGGGATTACAGCATGCCCATTCCCCTGGGGGATGCTTTCTCACCTTCTCTCTCTGTCTTTTTCTGTCTCTCTGAAGCAAAGGCACACATCCTATGTAAAACAAAACAAAACAAAACAAAACAAAACAAAACAAAACCAAACCAAACCAAACCTTGTGTGTACTCTGCTAAGTGTTAGGCACTGCAACTTTGCAACTAGAGGCTAAGTATAAGGCATGACTACCATAAGACTTTGGAACACTATTTCATTAAACATGTGGTGACTAAGACAAACTATCCACACTTACAGTGTAGTGAGCTATATTGATCAAAGAACTTATAATCTTATCAGAGAAAAGAGACTCATAAATTTCTAACAACTGTATAATAGTTCAAAATAATTTAGAGCCAGCGTGATACCTCATATAATGTAAATTACTAATAGTTTTTTATTTATGAGAAAAGAGAAACTAGTGAGTTTACAAAGGGAGAAAGGATGACCAAGAACACTTGAATATAGACTAAAATATGGGCAACATGAAGGTAGAGAGGATGGAGGTTGTTGCTGGAGAATAGTACAAGACAAATGGCTAAGAGATGGGAGTGACCAGGATATGTACAATGTACATATGTACAATGTAATATGTACAAAAAAAAAGTGCTTCTTAATTCAGAATAGCAGAAGAAATTCTATAATAAAACTAAAAATATTATTTTATTACCATGTGTTAGCCAAATATACCTGAGTAATTAGATCTGCACTATTGCTATTATTTTAATGAATGTGCAAACGTGGGCTAGAATCAGCAGCCATGTGCTTACTAATATGGAAGTCAGAAAACAAGCAGACAATCTGGCCAAAAAATAAAACTTGACAGAGAAAAATAATGGTCCATAGTAAATATGTATAACATATGCAAAAACCAAAGGAGGCCAAATCTAAGATTTGAGAGTAGTTTTATGAAAGCAAATAATGGGGTAAAAAATTCTTATGAGTTTTCTTTACCCAAACAAAAATGATTACTTGTGACAATCAGACTTTAAGGTGGCTCCCAATAATCCCTGTCCCCTAGAATGCACACATTTATGTAATCCCCTCTTTTTGGCTGTCGATTGCCCAAGAGTAAGTTTAACCAACTGAATATGGCAAAAGCAATAGGATGTCACTCTTGTGATTAGGATATATAAGCTTGTGATATGTGTTTTATCAGTAGATTCTTTTCCTTGTTGGCTTTGATAAAGCAAGCTGCCATATTGGGGAGGCTGAGGCCAGCCTCCAGCCAATAATCAGTGACAGTCTGAGCCCCACAGTCCAACAGTTCCCAAGAAAGTGAAACTTTGCTAATGCCACATGGGTTTGTAAGCAAATCCAACACCTGTCAAATCTTCAGGTGAGATCTCAGCCCTGGGTGACATCTTGATTACAACCTTCTGAAATACAGTGGAATCAAATTTTAGTCCACACTGTGAGATAAAAGGTATGTGTTGTTTTAAGCCACTAAGTTTTGGGATAATATACATTATGATATCAACAGAAAACTAACAAATTTATGTGTTATTTTTCTCCACTTTCCCCTCTTCTTGTCTACTAGAGAAGACATGGTTCTATCACATTGTTGGAAAGTCACGACATATTTTTCTAGACAAAAATGCACCATAACTTTCCTGACAACCCAGTAGTTTCTTTGTCAACTTCTATTAAAAGTTTAGCCATCATTGGAATTCTTCTTTTGAAGTTTATGTTCAGAGTTAAGAAGAGAAAGTGAGAGGATGAAGAACAAAAAATATAGATTCTTGTTAGGGATTGAGAAAGATATCTGAGGAGAGATGTGAGGTATGAGGTGAGAGGAATTTAGATGAAGTTTAAAATATTTTAGAGGTACTTGAGTTGCTTTGTCATTCTCCTGTGGTGGTTGGCCTGCCTGAGTTTCCTCACAGGCACTACTCTAACTCTGGACCACACAGCTTATGACAACAATAGGACAAAAAGATGCATCCCTGGTTTTCACCATGGTATTAGCTACAAGTAAGGTTAAGGCTAATCAATGTTGATGTCTGGCTTATTGATAACCCTAATCTTTGAAGGGTTTTCTGGAGCTTCCATATTTCTTTTTTTTTTCTTTTTCTTTTTCTCTTCTTTTTCTTTCTTTCTTTTTCTTTTTTCTTTTTATTTTGGAGAGGTTTTTGCTATAGGGCACATGCGCTCAACAGAAGACAGAGACAGAGAGACAGAAAGCAAGAAATCCCCCCATGGGGGATGGCCACACCACAATCCTTTCTCCTCCATTCTCCTCTTGGGATCCTGGGCACGCATGCACACGTGCCCGGTGTGAGTTTAAGCCACCGGGTCCAGGACTCGAACCGCAGTTGACTACATGAGAGTCCAGTGACATAACCATTACACCAATTGCTGGTTCCATCAGAGCTTCCATATTTTGAACAGTTTGCAACTAGAATCACTCTGAAATTTCTTTCTCTACCCCTGCAATCTATGTTTAAGTGGGAAGAGAGATGAAGAAAAGTAAGAAAGTTCTGATTAATTAGGAGGCAGGACAAGAGCAGCTCCTGGGAGAATACCCTTTTCCTATGACTCTTGTGGACCATCTGAAACCTGGATGTAAATACCAAGAATCTTTTAAAAGTTCATGGAAAAATATGAGGGATTGGCAGGTGGCATGATAGAAGCACTGGCCTCTCAGTGATCAACTGTGGTTCGAGTCCTGAACCTGGTGGCTTGCTTTCTCACTTTCCCTCTCTCTCTCTCATACTCTGTCCTTCTCTGATCAAATTAAATAAATAAATAAAGTTAAAAAAATAATTATTTAAAAAAAGTTCATGAAAAGTTATCCATGGATTGTGAATTTTTTTGCACAAAATTAAACTTATACTTTAATGCTGTTTTTTCTACAAAATTTTTGAAGTCCTCTTGTAAAGGAGTGGCAATACCATGAGCTCTTAAACTACCAATAGCTTATAAGAAGTACTACAGATATGGACTGTCAAGAGTCAAAAAGAGAGTTTTCTGCAACCTCAACAGAAAGGTCTACCTAAAGTAAGTAAAAATAAAATAACTAACATTTTCAAGTGTTTACTGTATTCCAGGTTCCTAAGTGCTCTACATATATCCACTCATCTGATTCCCACAACAGTATATATATAAAAAAAATTATATCTCTATTTTATAGATGAAGAAAGAGGCAAAGGGGTGTTGCATAACAGATGTTGCCCAAGTTTACAGGTACTTAAGGGTCAGAACCAGATTACAAAGCTAGGCAATTCAATTCCAGAGTCTTTATTCTTAATAGATAGCAGTAAATATTTATTGACTAAAGATAATTTTGGAGTGATTCCCACAGGCAAAGCTGTACACTAGTAAGTTTAGAAGAAATTTCTACAATGTGTTCTCAGAACTTTACATATTAACATTTCTCTCAATATTGTAACCATAATTAAGACAAATGAAACATCTTTATAAATTCTAAAATCAAAGCTTTTCTTCTTGTACAATTTTTTTAACAATGAAATTCAAAAGTATTTATAGAGTTCTTTTCTTGTTCTATTACACTTCACCTTCGATTTATTAGCACGTCTTGCCAGCACCATCCCTTCAAAGACAACTTGAATTCAACTATTTTTCATTGCTGAACCCTACCCTAAGTCTCACAATCTTTGTTGGAACTGTCTTAACAACTTTCTTCCCAGCTACTCTCCTTTCACTCTGTTTCCCTATTTTTTATTCTTCAAGCGATAATCAGATTTTAATAAAGCATAAATCAACTCAGGCTCAGAATTTTCCAAAGTCTTCTGTAAGCATTTCATATGAAATTATAAAACTGCACCATGACCTATAACATCCCACATGAACTGTTTCCTGTCCCTTTTCAGCCTTGTGACCTACCACTCCACACTTAATCACTCTGCTCCAGCCACAGTGGCCTTGCTTTTGTCCTTTGACTATGCTTAGCTCATCTCTTCTCCTGACCTTCGTACATTTATTACCTCTTACCGGAATGCTCTGTCTTCAGAGCATTGCATGACTCCTTCCTTTACATTAAATTGCAGCGCAAACGACATACTCTGAGTATCCAGTCCTCTTCAGGATTTATTTTCCTCACAGTATTTAGGACTTTCTGAAATTATCGTATGTCTTGACATTGCATCTTCTTTACTATAATATATCCATGAAGAACAGACTTTAATTTATTACTCTTCCTCACATCTAGAGTGACGCCTAGCTTTTAGGAGATACTCGATGTAATTTTGTTGAATGAGTGAGTGAATGAATGAATGAACAAATAAATAATGCAAGCCAGTAAGTGTGCTCAGTACTGGGGATTCAGAGGTAAATAAGACAGACACAATGTCTCACCACAACTCTCAAGATCTACTTACTTTCTCCCCAAGGAAGTAGAATGTAAACTGAGAAATGAAGACTAGGAAGGAGCTAGGCAGGTAGAGAGTAGGGGGGTAAATTTTTCAGCAAGATGAACCATAAAACACCTAGGCCCAGAGGGAAGAGCAAGCT
Source organism: Tupaia belangeri chinensis (assembly GCF_000334495.1). Classification (NCBI taxonomy): domain Eukaryota; kingdom Metazoa; phylum Chordata; class Mammalia; order Scandentia; family Tupaiidae; genus Tupaia; species Tupaia belangeri. The sequence continues at coordinate 899,390 of NW_006208547.1, read as the reverse complement.
GAGCCTGTTGAAGATTTTGAAAGAGAAGCAGCAGGACTGTTCCAGAGACAGCACAGAGAGATCAATGCTGAGGCTCAAGGTTAGAAAAACATAGGTCATTGATGCAGAAAATTCTAAGTTCTTCCACGTGAAACCAGAAGCTCATTCTTTAATTATTTTTGTGTTAGTACTTTGCACAGTGCTTGGCACCATTTTTTTTTTTTTTCTTCTTTGGTTGCTGTAGGGCAAGTGAGCTCACCAGGGGTTTGGGGAAAGGAGAGAAAATGACATATCACCCCCTAGGGGGATGGTCACACCGCAATTTCTTCTCCGTTCTCCCCTTGGGATTTTGAACAAGCATGCACACCACTCAGAGTGATTTTCAAGCTGCTGAGTCAGGAACCATGCACTTGACCATGTGCGATCCAGTGTCTTAACCCTTGTGTCATCTGCTGGCCCAACATTCACCAAATATCAATATTTAATGACTGGAGTAGGGAGGGATATGATTGACACTTGGCTATTAGATTTTACCATTCACAATGTATGTAAATGTCTATGAAACTTGCTATTGCAAACTGATTCCATATTAATGATGCCCCTTACAAGTTAGCACTATGCAATACACGCAAAGTCAACTTTTGTGTACTTTTCCTTTTGCAGCTGTACTTTCTCTAATTTGTTTATAATCTCATCTATACTTATGATTCCCAATGACCTGCTTTTGAAAAACAAGAATGTTCTTGTTGCATGTGAATAATTTATTCACATTTAGTTCCACCCACCAATATTACTGACATTGAAATGTGGCATAATCTCAGGCATATTTTTATTAATATTACAGTCATGTAAAACTAGGACAGAAGTCTGCTTTGCATTAGTAAAATTCCTTATCAATGCAAAATATTTTTACATTATCAAAATTAGCAAAGCAGAAATGCAAATATAGCTCTCCAAGGATTCAAGAACTTGAGTGCTCTGGATGTAGGTATTCCTGGGACTCCTGTAAAACTTTTGTTGAATGCACTGACCTAGCAGATATATAAACTTTATTCTATTTCTGCTTTAGCAGAAGTGAAAATAAACTCATATTCAAAGAAAATGTCTATACATTTTTCTTCTTCCCTACAATGTCAAAACAAATCAATTTGAGGCTATATTTACAAGGATAGTATCATAACTTTATTAAGAAGATAGTAACCAAAACAACTTTTTTCTTTTTCGTTTTTGTTTAGTTTTGCTAGCAGATGCTTGTCCTTGTCAAAGAGAGACAGAGAAGGAAATGGAGAAAGCACCCCCACACATAATGGGCTGTGGCCATGCTGAATTCCCTTCTCCTCCATTTCTCTTTCTTATTGGACTTCTGGCCATGCATGCACATACACCCAGCATGTTTTTCCAAGCCAGTACTCCAACCATGTGGTCAGCCATATGAGATCTGGCTCCCTTAAACACTCAACCACAGGGCTAGACCCCCAAATAACTTTCTTTTTAAGTTCATTCATTCATTTCTTCCTTGAGAAATAAAGAGACAGAGACAAAGAGAGAGGCACCGCCACCAGGGACTTCATGCCACAATTGACCATTAGTCACAGCCAGCCTTCACACACAGAGAGGTATTGGGACATGAACCCAAGACCTTTCTTGTGTGGGTCCAGTTGTGTCACTGCCGTGCCACCACCTGGTCCCCCTAGAAAACTTTCAATATTAAAATTTGCTATTGGACTTCTTAACTTTAGATACATAATGAAATGTTATACTAGAACACTGGTACAATACTCAAGCACAACACTCAGCCTACATGTGTAAGATAATGTACTTAGCATAAATGGCAAATAAACAGAACTGTACCATTACATTAAACAATCTGTGCTTGCCTAATAAAAAACATTTTTTTGTTTTATTTTTAAAAACTTTTGATAAACATAGCTTAGGTCCTATCTTTAATTTGAAAACAAACTATTGTAGCCTCAGATTTTTTTTTTTCCCATAAACCTACATTTATATAAGGAGAAAGAGATTTTAAATATCAGTATTAGGCCACCCCATGGTATGGTGGTTAAGACAGTTGGATCTCACACAGCCAACCATGTGATTTGAACCTGAACCTGGCAGCTTTAAAAGCACACAGGGCACATAGGCCTATGTTCCTAAAATCTCAAAAGGAGGAGAAATGGAGAAGGAATTAAAGCATGACAAAACCCCATGGTGGGTGCTTTCTTGCTCCCATTCCCGTTTCTCTCTGGCAAGCACACACTCTCTAGCAAACAAAACAAAACAAAACAAAACAACAACTAGTATTCATAATCAAGAAAACAAAGCCATTTTTATTATAGTTGTTAGTTCAGTTAAGGTTTCTGATAGTTTATGATCTGATCTTGTCTGAATATTTAACGTCTTGGAGTCCGCACGCAATTTATGCCACATGACTGTTGACGGCATATCTTTATTTCCTACATCACCTGTCATTTCCTTCATTCACTGAGAACTTTTCCACTAGTCCTTCGTTTTCCCCTCCACTCCAGTCCTGCCATCATCTGGGTGATTTCACGGGCAGTGAAATGACCCATCCAATGCTGTGGTTCCAAGGACCATCTGTAGACTCACTCTAGAAAGAGAAGCCTTTCTCCACACAGGGGCCTCTTTTGAGTCCCTGGGAACTCATGCTGCACATCATTGAGTGAATTCAAATATTTTCTGGCACTCTATTCCAGTCCTCTTGTCCATGTGTTCTCCAGTCTCCTACAGTAAATACTTTGTCACTCTCCACAGAAGATCTAATTTGCAGAAAATACAGCATGCACCAAACAACTCTCTCAACTGAGAAACTTTTCATAGACTTTCCCTTCCTTTTTTTTTGGAGAGGTTTTTCTATAGGATGCGTGTGCTTGCCAGAGAGACAGAGAGACAGAGAGCAAGAAATCACTCCCTCGAGTGGATGGCCACACCAACTTCCCTTCTACTCCATTCTCCTCTCAGGATCTTGGGCAAGCATGCACAAGCGCCCAGTGTGAGTTTAAGCCACCAGGTCTGGGACTCGAACCATGGTCGACTACATGGGAATCCAGCAACATAACCATTAAGCTAACTGCTGGCCCCTCCTTTCCCTTCTCATGGATGAACAAAAAAATGTTCCTCTCTCATCCAAGTCAAATCCTCTACTTCTGCTTGAAGTCCCATTCCCTCCTGTCTGTTCAGGAACCTCATCCTATCCATTAACTCTCTCTTTCCTGTGTTAGTCATCTCACTTAGGCAATAAATAAATAAATAAACTTGAAAAATTTTCAAGAGTGGTGACAATTAAGTATATCACAAGGTCCAACAGGGAGACTATTTCTAGTTTAAAAATTTCGTATAATTCATGATTTGGTTACAGTGCCTTGGAAAAAAAAACAAATGGAAGCACAATCACCATTAGCAGCCCTATATTCAACCCTTTTTTTCAGCTTTTAATCATGCTAAAAAAGCTTGTCCATCTATGAGCAACTCTTATTTCCCCCTCACTCTAAGCACTGTAATTAATGTTTCTATGCTTACTCTCTCCATTTCTTCCTGCCTGTTACATTCTGGAACTCACTGAGAGCTGGCTTTTCCATGTCCTTCAGAGTGGCTGAGAGCTGACCATGCACCAGGCACTCCTTTTGGTGAAGTAAATGAGAGCCACACTTTCCGGTCATCAAGAATCAAACTAGAAGCTCTTTGAGATGTCATGTACGTCATTTATATATATTTTTAAAAGACTATCCTACTCCTCATTTTCTTTTTTTAAAATATATCTGCTTGTGTAAATAAATCTCACAAATAAATATATACTTCATGCCTTAGGTTTATCTTTTCAAAAAACTATCGTCAGGCAATGGAAACAGAAAATAAAGTTGAGTGTCTTTACCTAATATATCAATAAATGATGACTATAACTTCTTTCTTTCTTTCTTTCTTTCTTTCTTTCTTTCTTTCTTTCTTTCTTTCTTTTTTTCTTTTTTTTTTTTTTGAGAGATTTTTGCTATAGGGTATGTGTGCTCACCAGAGAGACAGAAAGTGAGAAGTCACTCCACATGAGGGATGGCCATGCTACAATCCTTTCTCCTCCATTCTTCTCCTGGGATTTTTGGGCAAGCATGCACACATGCCCAGCATGAGTTTCAAGTCACCAGGTCTGGGACTCAAACCATGGCTGACCATGTAGGAGTCCAGTGCCCCAACCACTACATCACTTGCTGGTCCTGGTGATTATGATTTCTTATGCTAAGCAGTACAACTGAGAATCAATTCCATATCCTGAGCTCTCCCCTGCACACACCTTACCTTCTCCTTTCCTCCCCAAGACCCAGCTACTGGTCCTGCTGGACTCCTGAACATCTTGTGACTATTACCTTTGCCTCATGGAAACAGCCTAACAGGAGGGGCCATTCCAGAGGTATGCCCACCCCTCCCACATTAACATCACTAGATTCGGGGCAATAATCCTAAACATACTCTGCTGATTCTGTTCACCGATAAGCTAAATTTTACTGTAATCTTCAAGCAATGTATGTACAAACCTGAGCACTGCCTTTGTGACAGGGAATATGCACAGATCTTTAATTGTTGTATGAATGCTTTGCTTGTACATATAAAACCTGACCTTATGCTCAAAGTGGCACAGACCAATGGGAGCATGTTTCCTTTATCTTTCCAAAGCACTGTGACCAAATCACTACTTCTATGAAATTTAAAAACTTGAAATAGTCTCCCTTGTGGACCTTGTGATATATTTAATTGTCACCATTCTTGTAAGTTTTTTAAAATGTATTTATTTATTTCTTCCCCAAGCAAGAAAGACACAGAGAAAAGAACACCGCTAAAAGGCTTTGATGTCACAGTCCACCTCCAGCCTCAGCCAGCCTTGGGTCACTTGCAGTGTACCCAAAGTACTCAGGGATATTTCAGGGTGTGAACCCAGAATCCTCCCATGTGGGTCAGTGTTACAGAGTGTCACATTTAACCACTGCACCAACATCCACTCTGCCCCATTACATGTAAATTTAATTTTTTATGTTTTTGCTATAGGGTGTATGCATTCACTGGAGAGAGACAGAGAGAGGGAAAGTAAGAAATTATCACCCAAAGGGGTGGCCATGCCACAATCTTTTTTCCTCTACTCTCTTCTTTGGATTTTGGGCACTAACACACATAAACCTAGCAGAATTTTCAAGCCACCAGGTGTGGGACTTGAACCATGGTTGGCCATGTGGGAGTTCAGAGTCTTAAATACCACACAACTGATTGGTTCCCTCTTTTTAAATTTTTCAGTTACTATTCTATACTTTTAGTTAGGACATGCCCATGATATCAGGGATTCAACAGTTCCCTTGCTATCTGCCTAAGCACCAAAAGGGCCATATCCTTACAGAACTGAGAAAGCTCTAGCTTCAACTGCTGCTTGTTTGTATTGTGGCTTAGCTTTACCATTATATTTACTTGATTTCCATATTTACTTGTGAAAAACTATAAATATGGAATTCCATCTCAGTCCGTAACCATCTACCCAAGTAGGGAAGCATAATCTTACTCACCTAACTGCAACTATTACCTTGTCCCACCAAATTTTTTTAATTATGTGTTTCCCACATCTGATATCTTCTTGCCTCCATCGATGTTCTGCTGCATGCCTTTCTTTCTGCCTTTCCCATGGGTCAACCAGACGGCTGACCCAACAGATGCTGGCAAACGCCCCATAACTGAAGAAAGCAGTGATATGAATGTAAATCAGAACTGTACATGCTCATTACAAACTGTAGGTTATTGAGGGTTAGCTTTATATAAAATTTATCATCTACTTTCCAAGGAAGGAGGAGAGGGAGTGTGAGCTAGTGGCTAGAGAAGTAATTGGGAGTCAAGAGACTCCGATTCTATCCTGAGTTCCATTACAGCTGTGCCCTGTGACTCCCAGCAATTCCAGGCATCGCTCTATTTCAATTGTCCTCCCTGTAAATTGGATATACTACTTACCACCCACAACTCTCTGCAGAATTTGAAAGATCTAAATGAGTTATTGCCTGTAGAGTGGTTTGTGCTCCTGAGGAACAAGAAGTACATGCCTCAGGATAAAAGTGCTTTAATTTAAACAGAATAAACAACTCTAATGCTCTCTTATGGTTCTACAAAAACAATGTAAACTCCAGAAGCTTTGGGGTTGCTTGAATAGGCAATGAATGGTATAAAAGAGATAATGAAGTTTCTTTATATCAGGATGGAAGTGCAGATCAGTAGCGTTAGATCAGTGAGGTATTCCACTAAAAACAAACATACCATTTTCGTGCTACGAATTTTAAAACGATTTCCTTTAGAATACCTTAAAAAATACCCAAGAACGCAAAATGATATTTGGATGATGCCTGCCGTGCACAATATCAAATTGCTAAAAACTGCATGTATCTCACTATCCCTTCAAGGGCTCTGATCCTTCCTGAATTATAAACTGGTGGAGATGATTGAAGCATCAGAACCACTGGGCATAGCAAATGCAAAGGACAGCACTGCAACCAGGTAGCCAGGACACAGGCACAGGAAGAGTCTCTGAACTGGTAGGTGGGGACACTTTATCAATACCGATCAATGCGAAAGAAGTCACGGAGGAGAAATAAATGAAAGACTTGTTCAGAGAATAAAGTGTAAACTAGTTTGGCGTAGTTTCCTGCAGAAAAGACAAGATAAGCAGAGGTAAAATCCTCCGATGACTAGAAAATAGAAATCCAATTCATATCAAACTGATCCTGCTGTATGTCAGGAGCCACCATTGTTTAAGCAAATAAATAAAACAAAGATACTGTGATAAAGACATTAGTACCTTAACCTGAGGAGTGTCCAGGAAATATCTTGTCCTTTAAGTAAGAACTATCTGAGGATTAATTCATTTCAATCCATTTTTATTCTAGTGTAAATTGCCTTTGTAAGGAAAACCCAAGCTTTTCCTCGAATAATTGCCTGGAAGGACGCTTATGTACTAAGGAGGAAAGAGTCTCAGGCAGAAGTTATGGCTTAGCCATAAAAGAACCTGGCTTTTGAAGGCACTTCTAGAAGCTTCTGTCCACAGCTTTTATTGTTTGTTTGTTTAGAGAGGTTTTTGATATGGGGCGTGTGCACTTGCTGGAGAGACAGAGAAACAGAAAGTAAGAAATCACCCCCCTGGGTGGTCATGCTGGATGACCACACTGCAATCCCCTCTCCTCCACTACCCTCTCAGGATTTGGGGTACGCATGCACATGCATCTGGTGTTAGTTTTAAGCTACCAGGTCTGGGACTGAGTGTGTTTTAGCCATTGGGTCCAGGACTTGAACCGCAGTCATCTACATGGGAGCCCAGCGACATAACCATTATGCCATCTGCTGGTCCCTGTTTCCACAGTTTACGAAAGGAACACACCTGAGGAAAGATTCTAAAACTGAATCATGAACACCCTGTGCATATCGGTATTATGAAGACAGAAATAAAACAGCTCTGAGAGTGTCGATTTTTTTTTTTTTGACCATGAACTCCAGCCCTTACACTGAATGGTTATTAAGGTTTTCTTTATAAGCACTATTTCTACACAACGTGTTATGAAATGACATGACAGTGCATTTCAAAAATTCTTTTTCTTTAAAATAAATTGCCATTTTCTATCATTCTTGTAGCTCATAAAGTAATCTGGAGACTTCACTGTCAATGTGGCTTTAATAAGTATTTTAGAATTTTCTAATGTAAAAATTAATTACCTTTTTGAAAAGGATAATTTATGCAAATTACATATTTAACTTCAATTCTTTTTTTTCTTTAATAGGTAGGACACCCTACTCATCAACTGTACAAGTATTTCTATCTTATAAGATATACATCTAATTAAGATATGTAAGTTTAGGGACCAGCAGATGGCATAGTGGCTACATTGCTGGACTCCCATGTAGTCGACCACGGTTTGAGTCCCAGACCTGGTGGCTTAAACTCACACCAGGTGCATGTACGTGCATGCCCAAGATTTTGAGAGGAGAATGGAGGAGAAGGGATTGTGGCGTGGCCACCCCCCGGGGGCCTGCCTCTCTGTCTCTCTCTGTCTTTCTGGTGAGTGCACGTGCCCTATAGCAAAAACCTCTCCCTCCCCCCCCAAAAAGATATGTAAGTTTATTAAAATATATATGTGTATATGCATGTATGTGTGTAGAACTTCAGATGATTTTTTTAAAAGGTTTTTGCAATAAGGGATATGCACTTATGAAAAGACAGAGACAGTGAGAGAGAGGAAAGTGAAAAATAACCCCTGAGACCCTTTTCTCCTCCATTCTCTTCTTGGGATTTTGGGTGCACACATACACTCACCCGGTGTAAGTTTAAAGCTGTCAGATAAGGGACTCCAACCATAGTCAGCCATGTGGGAGTCCAGCACCTTATCCACTATGCTACCTGCTGGCCTCTGGATGACTATCTTTAAAACAATTAAAAATTATGTTCCACAATTGCTGGACTTGGTGATTAAGACAGCCAGATCCCACATGACTAGCCATGCTGTTCAACTTCCAGTCCCAGTGGCTTAAAAAACACATGGGGTACTGCCCCAAACCAACAGAATGAAGAAATGGAGAAGGGATCTCCTCATGCCTCACTGGGGAGTGCTTTCTCTCCCTCCTTCTGTGTCTCTGCTTCTCTCTGATAAGCACATGCACCCTCTGGCAAAATAATAATAAAAAATATGTTCCAGAATTCATATAAACATCTAGAAAATAGAAATTCTTTGAAATCAAATGTAAAGAATTATTCCCTTGCTTACCAACAAGAACAAGTAAATTTTTTCCCTATTTTACAAGATTCAACATCACTCATGATTAATAATTCTAAGCAAAAAATAAACAATATTAGCAATTTATAGGTAGAAGGAAATTTTTCCAACAAAATAAAGGGTATCTATGGAAACTATATCTGGTATAATACTTAATGGTGAAAATTAGAATGTTTTGCTCTGATATTGAGCAAAAAGGCAAGAATGTCCACTTTCACCACTGCTAGCCAGGAAATATAAGAAAAAAAAAGAATAAAAATTTTAAAAAGTAAACAAAAGACATAGTATAGAAGTAATAATAATGTATTTATTTACTATAATATCTTAGATATGTAGACAATTTTAAGAAACCTATTAACATGTACTAAAACTAACAAGATTACTAGCATTCCTGACATAAGATCAATATATAAAAATCAATTTCATATTTATACACTAGCAATGAATAACTTGAAAATGAAATAAAAATTTGATTCGAAACACCAAACACCATAGTAAGTAAAATACTTAGGAAGTCATTTAACAAAAGATATGTGTTGATGAAAAATGAAAATTATAAAACATCGCTGAAAGAAATGAAAGAGGTCCCATTTAAATAGAAATATTTATTGTTTGGATTATTAAGTGGTCAACTCTTTCAACAGTGACTATAAATTCAATGGAGTCAGAATCAAAATCTTAGAAAGTCTTTGAAGAAGAATTTGAGAAGCTACTATTATTTGTACCAAAAGGCAAAAGACCTAGAATAGCTTAAATCTTTTTTTTTTTTTTTTAAGGTTTTTGCATACAGTGTGCATAGTCACTAGAGAGACACTGAAAGGATAAATGAGAAATCACTCCCCACGGGGAGTGGCCATGCTGAAATTCTTTCTCCTCCATGCTCCTCCTGGGATTTTGGGTGGTCACACAGGCATACACAACCCAGGCATACACACCCGAGTGTGATTTTCAAGCCACTGAGATCTTCCTTAGCCATGGGGGAATCCAGTACCTTACCACTATGCCACCTGCTAGCTTCAGCCCAAATATTTTTTAAATGAAGACAAAAATCAGAGGACTCAAACAGCTGTTATTTATAATTTACAATAAAAAACATACTGTTTAAGGCTCTACCCCAAAGGTGCAGTTAGCACAATGGCTTGGGAAATTAGAAACCAATGAGAGGTCAAGGCTGGGTTCCCAGGCCAACCTAAACATTTCAAGTGTGGTCGTACATGCCTGTAATTCTAGCTAATTAAAAGGTTGGGGCAGGAGAATTGTAAGATCTGGACAAAAATGGCCATCTCTGTTCCTCTTTCTCCCTCTCAATCTTTCTCACTCTCTTTCATGAAGAACAAGAAAAACACATACTAGTTAAAGAGTATTAATGAAGAATTGGTGTAAGGATAGACATGTAGATCAATGAAAAGCAATTTTTGTCCAGAAATAAACGTACAACTATTACTGTGTAAATTGATTTTCAAGATGCCAAGGAAATTCAATGAGGGTAAAGGTCATCTTTCCAAGAAGTGGGGAACTAGAACAGTTGGGTATCTACATGGATAAAATGAACTTTGACCTTTTCCTCATAATATACACAAAAGTAATCCAAACTGATCATGAACCTAATAAAAGAGCTAAAATGATAAAACTTTAGAATAAAACTCAAGCAAAATTCTTTATGAACTTCAACACCAACCATGGAATATTAGATTATATGACAAATGAAAACAACATTGTTCTTAAGTACATATTACTATGATGTCTCTGCAACTGATGCTTAATTTGCATTTCAATGAACTATAAACACAGATTCTACTGAAACATAATATAAGGTCCTGCACTGTGATAATCTCTCTTAACCTTTCACTTAACCTTTCATGCCAATAAACCAACACTATTGCACAACTGTCAACATGAAGACTTTTGCTGCTGTCCAGGAAGCTAAGAGAGCTGAATATAAAATCAATATTCCTTATCTCCAAGTCATATTCTATTCCAGTTTTCTAAAGACGGTAGTTGTAATATTTTTCTTTAAATCTAATCTGTAGCTTTTAAAGATGACAACACACATGAATAATGATGAAAATGGAAAGACAATTACCAAAAATAGTTGCTTCTCTGCTCATCTTGACAAACATGAAACGTTTGACATCTAATCAACTTAGGTTTTATTTTTTTTTTCCTGCTGTATCTATCCTGTTTCCTGGATGACCTATTAATTTTAATGGCTTGATGGACTCCCATTTAATGGTTCAATGATTATAATACATGTGTGCTTTCCTTTGCATAACAAAGTGGCCAAGGAAGTAAGATAAGTTTCTGAAGTTAATATAGCCTGAGGTTTCCAAAACAATTCAATAGTCCAATTTTCTATTATTTCTAATAATAACGTACCTAAATTCTATCAAACTTGAAAATTGGCCCTAGAAGTGAGCTTCATTCCAGTACAAAAATCTTCAAATCACACGTATTTTTTAAAAGTTTATAGTTAGCAAAATGTCCTCTATAATGGTTTGATAAATTTATTTAATTATGCTACATATGACTTAGTTTTGCATGACTGTGGAGTCAGGTGACTGCCAATAAATTTACTTCTAAGAGTAAAAATAATCAGTGATAACAATTTTTAAAACTAAAGACTTTTTTTTTTTTTTTTGGAGAGGTTTTCACTATAGGGCGTGTGCGCTCACCAGACAGACAGAGAGAGACATAGAGACAGAAAGCGAGAAATCACCCCCCAGGGGGGATGGTCACGCTGCAATCCCTTCTCCTCCATTCTCCTCTCGGGATCTTGGGCACGCACGCACACGTGCCTGGCATGAGTTTTAACCCACCGGGTCTAGGACGTGAACCGTGGTCGACTACGTGGGAGTCCAGCGACATAGCCATTACACTAACTGCTGGTTTCCAAAACTAAAGACTTTTTCTACAAATATTCTCATAGTCATCTTCTATTAGAACATTAAAATATTTATCAGCTCTGATATTTTATCAATCTTATTGTTTTTTACTAAATACTTTTTTATGGCTTTAATTAGGACTATCTCAACTTGTGTAGTGAGTGTTTTGTCATTGTTGTTGTTCCTGTTGTCATTAAAAAGGGTCAGAGATTAATATGCCAAAGAGAAATTGTTGCAGTTGGGACAGAATGCGTAAGCTATGAATTCTACTCCATGAACCATGAGAAATGTTTGACATTTTTAACCCTACATTTAAATTTCCTACAACAATATTATATTTTTCACACATACTCAAACTCATCTTCATAGTTCATTAAACAATGAGAGATTTTACAAACTTGCCTAACATTTCATATTCTCCATCATAATCTACTAATTATACTTTGAAAATTGCCATCTGTTCTTATTTTTATCATCGGTTTATTGTCACCAAAATGTATTTTAAAATCGTATTTAGAAACATTTCACTTTTTATCAATAGGGTTGCTTAACTTTCCTATTTTATGCAATTTTTGTGTATCTTTGCTCTTCCTTTATGATTGTGGCCAAGTAACTTTTCCTCATATTGAAATACTGCTTTCCCTTTTCTTTTACTCTCATCTTACATCTATTTTGTAACTTCTAACAAAGACTTAATGTTCAGCCTTTTTAAAGTAATATTGTTTTCTGGCTTTTACTTTATTTCAGAACCTGAATTAGGATCTTTAGTTTCATCAATCAAACTAGTGCCATTGCATGTAAATTCCTTCAAAAGGACTGGTTTAAATAAAGGTAGTCCTTGACCACTGGGGCTGTAATAGAGCCCTCCAGGACATTTTCCAGGATGCCAGAAGAGAAAGGGTTTGCATGCGCACAGGTGACTGCTATTTCCGACTCTCCCTGGAGAGACAAGACAAGTCAGACTGTTAGGCTGAACTGAATGTCGGTTATTCTCAAGTCTCAATGGACAACAAAAAACACTGACAAAACTAGATAAAATAATGTGAATGATCTAAGATAAGGCATTACAACTGTTGTGCACTAAATGATCCCCAAGAGGCCCAGAAGCTTAATTCAATTCCTTCAACCACTACACTGTATCAGGAAGCTACATAATACACAGTTACTCTGCTTTTGGGGACCAGAGACATTGAATCACCTTTCCTTCAAATCTACCTGGATTCTCATGCCCAAACCTGCAACACAATCACACAAATTTACTCATTTTCCCTTTCTGCAAATGTGTGTATTCTAAGACATCAGGAAGCAGAATGGGATGATTATTCAGTGACATTACACCCTTTCTATGCCCTAAATAGAGGGCAGCCCAGAGAAGGATCCTTTCAGCTTGTGATAGAGGCTACCTTGGGATGGCTAGACAAGGACACTTCTGTGCCTTCTCGTTTCCCATCTTGGCCTTCGTGTGGAAGTCAGTTCTTCCATACTTCTTTTCCTCAACAAATTACTGGAAAGGGATTTCCCACCTCTACTTCTCGCTGTTCCTCTACAGGAGAGGAATCCAGTGTCACGTGGCCCATGTTCCTGCTGGGTGGTATTAAGGTGTTAGTGTATATGCTGTGACATTGTGGTTCCTACCTTCCCATGCACAAGTGATGTTCAGGTTGGCAGCTTCATGTTTCCAATATCCATGGAGTAGCCTCCTTTCCTGGCTGGAACCTCCACTCAGACATGATGTCTTCCCATCAGCACCTCTACCTGCAGCTGGGTGGGCAAGGCCAACACTAGGTGGTACCTGGAGAGCAGCCTGCTCTGGTCATTCCAGTTTTATTGGAGGAACCTGTGTTTTGAAGTAGGCACTGGTTTGGCCTATTAACAAGGCTAATAATCCAATTGCTCACTTGACCATAGAGCCTTTGGTCAGCTAGAGATTCTGTTATAACTGGGACAACTAAAACCCTGGAAAGAGATAGTGGGCCTCACCCAGTGGATCTCACGGCACAATGGAAAGCCCAGAGGGCCCTGAGCAGTTGAAACCGGCTGAAATCTCAATTTAGAGTCAAGGTAATTAGACAGTTATGTGATTTCACACACACACACACACACACACAAACACCTCTGGTTTCTTAATTTTAAAATCAGATAATGCACCCTTGATGATTGTTTTAAAAATTAATTTAAATCATGACCATAAGGTGTCTAGAGTAGCACATGGTATGTAACACACTGGCCAGAGTTTGATAAGAGTAGCTATTTGGCGTGAACTGCAGTTAGTCCACTCACTATGTTAGTCCACTTGTGCTTGAAGATCTTCTTCCAACATGTGGGTTGGTTTGTTTCCACATATTATCATTGTTTGGACCTAAGTAGACAGTGACCAAGTGTTTTAAACTAATTCCTTCTTAGATTATCTTTTTAAGAATTATTTATTTAGTTAATTAACTAATCAATTAATTATTAAATTTGACCAGACTGAGACATAGAGAAAGAAAGAGAGGAAGTGACAAAGCAAGCTGCCAGGTCTGGAACTCGAACCATGGCCGACCATGTGGGAGTCCAGCACTCTAATCACCATGCCACCTGCTGGCCCCACTTCTTAGATTATTTTTAATCATAAAATAAATCCATGTCCCAAATATAATCTTCACTTATTAACTCAGAGGAAGTTGGATTTTAAATGAACAAAGATAAGGAAATCTGACAGGTTTTACAATGTTAGGAATAATCACAAATTATGAATCTGCAAAGAAACATTTTGGGGTTCCTAAAATACATGTGTAAACCTCAAGGCATTTTATTCAAGATGTAGAACCTTCATAAGAACACTTGGAATATAAATGTTGATTCACAGGAAGCAGATGTTACATTTTTTATTGCCAAAATAATAAGGGAAGTTCTATAACTATTTAAAAATCAAGCATTTGGAGAAAATAGTTAAATATGTTTTTAAAGTCAGTATTCTATGGTAATAGCTAGTCATTTACTCAATACGCCACAATGTCATTAAATAGTGAGGCATATGAGTTAAATTTTCTAAGTCTAAAAACACTAGGGCCTGTGGGAGGATTTTTAGAAAATGATTTCTTTATTTATATAAAAGATAAATCTTTTTTTGCCAGTTATTTACCTAGACAACAAGAAGCCAAAAGCAAAGCTATGTGTAAAGTTTCTTCTTTCTCAAGCTAAGACAGAAAAGCACATTGAATAGAATGTTTAAAATGACAGCTACTACTAGGCTCACTAAAGACACACGGAATACTGGAGGGGGAAACCACTATAGAGTTAAACTAGCCCAATTCCATCATTTTGTAATAAGTAACGTGGTTAAGTGACTTTCTTAAAGCACCAGAGCATCACTAGAACATGCGCCAACCTGGAGGAATATCATCACGTGGAAAGGTTAGTACATTTTTCTCCTCAAAAGGGAATAGGATCCTACTTACAGGAACAAAAGTCGTGGGGAATACATGTACTCGACTCACTCATATGTGTCCTCCATGACATCACGAGCCTTTCCCAAATGCAAGCACCGGCACTGAAGGTTAGCTCAATTGTTAAACGTGCTCCTCGTGTCAGGTTACGTGTAGATGGGTGATTAATAAAGATGCAGAAACCAGCAGTCAGGGACTTAATCAAAGGTCAAAGGTGGCAGCTTCACACTGAGTATACCATAGGCATATTTTTATTGGATCAGGTCCAAGTTTGGGACATAAACCCAACAGGAAAAAATTCTAATATTCCCGTTTTATTGAAAAACCACATGGGCCCTCATACCATGTGACCCATAATCCCATTAAATTAAGTGTAACTGAAAATTTCCTTTTCCTTTTTTTTTTTTTTTTGGAGAGATTTTTGCTATAGGACATGTATACTTGCCAGAGAGTCAGAGAGACAGAAAGTGAGAAATCATCCCCCCAAGGGAGATGACTACACTACAATTCCTTTTCTTCCATTTTCCTCTCAGGATTTTGGGCACGCATGCACAAGTGCCTGGTGTGAATTTTAAGCCCCTGGGTCTAGGCCTTGAACTACAGTTGACTACGTGGGAGGCCAATGAGGTAACCATTATGCCATCTGCTGGTCCCAGGTAATTTCCTGTTTTTAATAGGACAAGGATCACTCCCTGTCCCCCATTTACTACAATATCCACTATTTCCTGTTGTCTTACACTTGATTCAACTGTCACCTACCTGACCTGGCCTGGACAGGTACTTGTGTCCATTTGTGAGGATGATTGTACAAATTAATGCAATACTTTAATATAGTCAGTTTGAACTTTCATGTAGATCCCAAATCTTTGAGAAGCAAAATCTGTTATTACATACGGGGGACTCATGATTTATTGCCTCTCCTTCTGTTTCGTATATCAATTTGGAATTCCCAGGTATATTATTTCACTTGGTCCTCACAATAGCCTATGAAGTCAGCTACATTGTCCCATTTTACAGATGAAAGAACTGAGACTTAAGAAAGTTAAGTAACTTGCTCCTAAGGCCACTCTGTAAATGGCAGAGCTGGTGCTTCAAGTCTGGTTTTATTATTTTTTTTTCTTTTTTTAAAAAATTATTTTATTTAACTTTTTAAAATCCATTTATTGATTTATTTTATTTTGGCCAGAGAGGGGAAGAGAGAGAGAGAGAGAGAGAAACTGAAAAAGCAAGCCATCAGGTCTGGAACTCAAACTGCAGTTGGCCATGTGGGAGTTGAACGTTTAGCCACCATGCCACCTGCTGGTTTTCTTTTCTTTCTTTTTTTTTTTTGTAGAGGTTTTTGCTATAGGGCGCATGCGCTCGCCAGACAGACAGAGAGAGACAGAGAGATAGAAAGTGAGAAATCACCCCCCGGGGGGATGGCCACCCAGGGGGGATGGCCACACTGCAATCCCTTCTCCTCTGTTCTCCTCTTGGGATCTTGGGCACACATGCACACGCGCCCACCATGAGTTTAAGCCACCGGGTCCGGGATGCGAACCGTGGTTGTCTACGTGGGGAGTCCAGAGACATAGCCATTACGCTAACTGCTGGTCCCTCAAGTCTGGTTTTCTAAGACCTACAGGTTTCTAACTACATACGTAGCTTTGCCTAGTCAGCCATTCTAGTAGTAATGTATGTTTTATTGGGTTGTCAGAAAAGTCATGGTGCATTTTTGCACAGAAAAACATGTCACGACATTTCCAACAACCTAATAATGCTTTTGACTCTTCCCCTCCATGACTATATTAGATCAGAAAGCAATGGTGATCATATTATAACTCTGTTACATTATTTTTTATTGTTCATGTTAATAATTTATTTTAAAAGATATACTTTAAGCCATGCATTGAAATGTAGAACAACCAGAAACTAATATTCCTCTTGTGAATATCACGCTCTGTATGTCCTAGCATTTTTTGCCTGTGTTCTTCCCAGAAAATGCAAGTTTAAGCCCAGATACCATGTTAAGTGACTTTATTAAAAGCTTGTATACAATTTCTGATGTGACTCTGTCACGTGTCCTTTAAAATAATAAAGTCTATCATTCTAAAATGTAACTCTGGGGTTTGGCCACAGAGTAGCAGAAAATTAGATGTAAGCAGAGCATGGAGAAATGCTTGTGCAAGCAAGAGAGAGGAAGATCCCATGCGTCAGCGCTTGTTCATCCATTGCACTTGGAATACGGAGACCTCCCTGAGGCTGAGCCCAAGCTACGGCTGGAGAGGGCACTGGCTGACTGTCTGCTGACCACTAGTTCTAGGAGCGAGAGCATCCTGGCCTGATGAATGGACAACTATGGTTAACATACAGGCGCATTTCATACATACTGATGCTCGCAGTGACCTGAAGGAATCTCAAACGTATTATGCTAAGGGAAAGAAGCCAGAGCCAAAACACTGCACACTGTACCTTCTATTTCTAAGACATTTTGGAAAAGGCAAACCTCTGGAAACAAAGAACATATCAGTAGTTCCAGGTGTTAGAGGTGGAGTGTTAACTACAGAAGGACAACATAGGGAATTTAGGAGAGAGACTGAATTACTTTGTACACTGACTGTGGTATGGCATTCCCCAGAATTTATAAAACTAAGAACAAGAGTCCATTTTATTGTATGTAAATTGGCATGACATTTTTAAAAATACTTCTCTTCCCATGTTAATTGTGAAATTCAACAGAATTGAAGAGCTGAACTTACAAGGACTTGAGTTCTTTGGATTCTGATTATGCTTTTTACTATTTGAGTGATTTAAGAACATACAATTTCTCTGTATCTCAGTTCAAACACATACAGTTGTGATAACAATCCCCACCTTAGGTTTTCATGCCTTCCTTTGTGAAGTAAAGTGAATAATATTTTTCAGTTATTATAATAATATTATTTTGGAGTTAAATGAGATAATGTCTATAAAAGGCCTGGCACAGAGACTAGCGGATGGCCTAATAGTTACCTTGCTGGACTCCCACATAGCTTTTTTTGTTTGTTTGTTTGCTTTTTTTTGAGAGGTTTTTGCTATAGGGCGCATGCACTCACCAGACAGACAGAGAGAGACATAGAGACAGAAAGCAAGAAATCATCCCCCAGGGAGATGGCCACGCCGAAATCCCTTCTCCTCCTTTCTCCTCTTGGGATCTTGGGCACGCACACACGCGCTCAGCGTGTATTTTAAGCCACCGGGTCTGGGACGCAAACCATGGTCAACTACATGGGAGTCCAGCGACATAGCC
>NW_006208547.1:878264-881010 GCF_000334495.1 Tupaia belangeri chinensis | reverse complement strand
CTCGTAACTGCGTGTCCCTTTTTTTTTTTTTTTTTTTTTGCTATACGGCACGTGCACTCACCAGAAAGACAGAGAGAGACAGAGAGATAAAAAGCGAGAAATCACCCCCCAGGGGGGATGGCCACGTCGCAATCCCTTCTCCTCCACTCTCCTCTTGGGATCTTGGGCACGCACACACACGCGCAGGGCGTAAGTTTAAGCTACCGGGTCTAGGACTCAAACCGTGGTCAACTACATGGGAGTCCAGCAACATAGCCATTACACTAACTGCTGGCTCTGGATTCCCACATAGTTTGAGTCCCAGACCCAAAGTGAAGTAAGACACCCAGAAATAATTGTTTTAAAACAACTAAGAAAATGGCCAGCTTAATGGTAGTGGCAAGTCCAGAGTCGAACGTTATCTTCCAGAATTTAATCTGAAAGATTGGGCCACAACAGAAGATAAAGTACATGAGTTTGAACTGGTGAAATAGAATTTTATGACTTTTGACTAATACATTACTGATCTTCTATGCTTTGTTTTCCAGTGTTAAGGAGTTTTGTCTACTCTCGAGTGGTCTACATGCCATGTACCTTCTATTCGAACAGAATCCTAACCTGTTTCCTGGCTTTAAGTGTTAAGCAAAATTCTCTTAACATTTTTTGATATTGATTTATTAAAATTAAAACTGCCTGGGACCAGAATTTAGCATAATGGCTATGTCACTGAACTCCCATGTAGTCGACCGCGGTTCGAGTCCCGGAAATTTGTGGAATTCTCTGCAGCTCACCGGTCTTTACTAATAAAAGAACTTCATAACACGAGATTTATGGATTTAACACATAAGTAATAACATCGGCCTTTAACTGATGTCTGCAGGAGAACTCATGAATGTGGATACATTCATAGATATCAAACAATTACCAGATAATGTATATTGGAAAGAGCACAATGCTAGGTGTCAGGAGAACTGAGCTCTGGCCTTAGCAGCAGACCCCAGTCTCTCCAGTCCGCCTATCACAGCTGCAGACTGGGGTGAGCCCCTTCACTTTCATTATTTAGACAATTGGGCATTTTACCTACTTAGGGGCAGGCATGGGGAAAAGACAGGACTTTGTATTGCTAGATAGCACCTAATTTCCATGTTCTATTTAATATATACCATAAAGGAATGTTTTAAAACAGCTACATCAAATTAAAAAGGATGTCCTAAACCTAGAGGTTTGAGTGGTTGACTCCTGGGGGAAATGAAAGAAATTGTAAAAGGCATTCTTGTGCAAAGTGGTTTCATGCATACATAAAGCTTTAGGCTAAGAGTAAAATTTTAACTTGAATTTGATTGGCAGGGCCAACATTTCTTGGTGAAGGGGGAGGAAAACTGACTCTCAGTATTCTAAAAGTCCTCATACAGAGCGAAAGAAAAAAAGAGGTAAAAATTTTAACTACAGAAGAAATTGTCAATGCCAAGGGAAAGAAAAAGCAAACTAATTAAAGTTCCATACATTAAGAAATGATAAAGGGTCTTAGAAATTATAGAAATAGTACTTTACTCACCTTTATGAGTCTAGAAAATATAATATGGGATTAAGCATAGTTCATTTATGTTTTTAATTGCAAAACCAAGTAATTGATATTTTTTAAAACAGGGATACTCCAAAGAAGATCACAATGGTTTTTCTTTTTTTTTTTTCAATAAGCCTCAAAAGAAGTAAATTATAAAGTCCCCATTTGTGCCTCACAGAGGAAAGAAAATCCATTACCATTTGCTCTTTATGGGCATAATAGTTCTTCAGAACGGTTTACAACTGAGCTGATATTTCACACAGGAGCGTTTGATTGAGTTCACCTGTTGTGATCTACGTTAAGTGCCCACATTTTCCATAGCAGCTGTAGATTGCCCAAACTGAGGCTTTCAGAATGTTTTAAAGTAATTCAGGGAGCCTTTCCTTTGTTCCATTCTCACTTGCATGTTAAACAGAAATTATTCAAGTTTGGAAACTCAGGGTCCACGATGGAACCTGGCTTCTCTAACAGATCTCAGGCAGCCTTCTCTTCCACTATCCTGTGACTAGGCTCTAGGGGAGCAGCACAGTAGCCACCAGCCCTGTTCACTGTCATCTCTGCTGAAACCCTGACACAGGCACATACTCACAGCTCGGGGGACTGGGGTGGAGGGATGGCGCTTCTAGCCAGAGGTAGAATATGATGCATCCACCTGCGGGGTTGTCTAAGTCAGAAGATGGTGAAATCTCTGGATGCTCCAGCCTCTATTTCTATTGGCATCATGGGAGAAAGGAATAGAAAAAGCCCCCTAGTCTTAAACATGGTATCCAAAAAGAATAGAGAGAATGACACTTAATAGCCAAAAACTAAGAAGAGCAGAGCTACACTTAACAAAAACCAAAAGATGCTTAGTGGTTGTCTTGGTTCTCTTACTAAGGCATAAGACTGAGTTCATTTATCTTTTAAAAGAGTAAAATATTTGCTAATTTAACAATCTCATTATATCCTGGTTTGTTAAGGCTACATTGTCTAGTCTTTATTCTTTTTGCAGAAGTCTTCTTAAGCTATTTCAAACAAAAGGATTTTGTCCCGTTGTTATACCACATTAAGAGTACTATTACAGTTACCAGGAACCAGCAGTTAGCGTAATGGCTATGTCGCTGGACTCCCACGTATTCGACCGTGGTTCACGTCCCAGACCCAGTGGCTTAAAACTCACACTGGGCGTGTGTGTGTGTGTGCCCAAGATCTCGAGAGGAGAAT
>NW_006208547.1:874787-878030 GCF_000334495.1 Tupaia belangeri chinensis | reverse complement strand
CGTCCCGGACCCGGTGGCTTAAAACTCACGCCAGGTGCGTGTGCGTGCATGCCCAAGATCCCGAGAGGAGAATGGAGGAGAAGGGATTGCGGCATGACCAACCCCCCTGGGGGGGTGATTTCTCGCTTTCTGTCTCTATGTCTCTGTCTGTCTGGCGAGCGCACGCGCCCTATAGTGAAAATCTCTCCCCTCCCCCCCAAAAAAGAGTACTATTACAGTTACCAACCCCATTTACCAACCAATTTTACTACTTAACAACTTTACCTGCAAGACAATTCTCCCTAAATACAACAAATTGTCTCGGACAGTGAAATATAATGACAGGCAGGTCTGCGTGGATTGAAGTCACAGCTTCATCACCTGATGAGCCCCCCATATCCTCACCTGTATTATGGAAATGTAAAAAAAGTTTGTCACTAACAGGCAGTGTAAAGAGATAACTTAGTAAGCATCTCTTTTGGAGAATCTATGCCGAAAGAAATATAGGTTTATTTTTTTAGCACACAATGTTCAGAGTCTACCACTTTATATTTTATACTACATAAAAGCAATAACAGAGAGTAGTGTGTTGTGATGTCCCCGTAGTTGAGTGGTTAAGGTAGACAGATCCCACATGGCTGACCATTGTTCAAATCCATGGCAGTTAAAAAAAAAAAAATGCCAGACAGGTGTGCCTGTGTGTCCAAAATCTCAAGAGGATGGAGAAATGGAGAAACAATTGAAGAATGGCCACTCTCCATTTGGGTGTGCTCTCTCTCTCTCTCTCTCTCTCTCCTGGTGAGCACATGCACCCTCTGGCAAAAAGCAAAAACAAACAAAAAATAGAAAACAAAGAGTAATGGTATTAACACACTTCAAATACTTGAAAATGGGTGCCATTTGGCCCTGATTTTTTGATTCCATATGCTGCAAAGGTAGATCCCATTCAAAATTACAATTATAAATGGCTTAATAATAGATCAAAATGTCTAAAAGCAATAGTTATTACACTGAAAAATGGTTCTGAGAAACAAATTATTTAAAAGAGAAATAAGCAATCATTTTCAAAAGCCTAAATAAGGGAATTTAGGAGGTGTATTCTGAGGGAAGAATAAATAGTTAAATAAAAAATTGTGATTTGTATATAAAACTATGCAGTTGAGTGTATGCTTGTTTGTGTGTATGTATGAGAAAGAAGTTTTTAAAAGAAGAGTGCACATTTTTCAGCAATCAACATTTTTTCATAGCAGAAATGAAAATTCTGTCCTAATTAAACACTAATTAGATAGTAAAATGTGTTTTTAGTCTATTGTTAATTTTCCATTACATTAACCTTCTCATCAAAAGTTATGCTTATCTACTAAAGTTTGTCAATGATTGAACTGCAAGAAAAAAGTTTACAATGCTTTATCTGCATAAAGTAGATGTCTTCCTACAGGGTTATTTTTGGCTTCATAGAGGAAAACAAAATTATATATATATGTATATATATTTGTATATATATATGTATATATATATATACACACACACACACACACACATATATATATATATATATATAATAAGTATAAAAGTAACTATTACAACTTAAGTATTTTCTACATAAGATCAATTCTATCAATAGATAAAGGAACAAGATTATATATAAATTTACCAGTTCTATAGAAAATGTGAAATATTTCTGTAGTCTGTAGAGGGTAGACATACAAATCCATAGTTTTTCATATCTTCTATTTAAAATGTCTGAGGACAGTATTAAAACTCCTATTTTCTAAAGAATGAAGTCTAAACATGTTTGTACTTTAAATCCCAATATAAGAGCCAGCAGGTGGTATGGTGGTTAAGGCACCGTACTCCCACAAGGCCAATTGTAGTTCAAGTCTCAGACGTGGCAGCTTGCCTTCTCATTTTTTTCTCTCTGTCTGGTAAGCACATGTGCCCTGTAGCAAATTAAAGAATTATAAGTAAAACAAAATAAATAATTCTTAAAAAAATTAATAAGATTCTTCTTATTTTCCATATATAGTCTCTGATTTTTCTGTCAGCTTCTGAGAAAAAGAAAGTTTGTTTTATTCATCTTTCATTCCCAGCATTAACAGGAATTTGGGACATGGTTAACATCTGGTAAATGTGTCCTGAAGCCACAGGTCCAGGTTTACTCACTGTCCTCCAGTACAGTTCGCATGCTTTCCGCTCAGCATTTATGCTCTCAAGATCTTGTCAACCAGAAAGGCCTTTTTCCTTTTCCTCTGTCTATTTCAGTTGAATCTGATTTTCAGGATCAATTCAAACATCTCCTTCTTCACAAAGCTAATCCTATGAATGTCTTGCAAATACCCACTGTCGGCACCAACTCTCTAGGGAATGATTGTCAAGTCAGGTGTGGATTAGCAGTGCCACGGGACAGCAGAGGAGGGCCATGTAGGTGGATGCTGGATATTTGGCTGACGAGCAAGGCTGAGAGGCAGTCACCACAGACTAACATTTGGAAAAATGTGTCTGCAACTAGATCAGTCCACAGACGAAGGGAAAAATGTCACAGGGAGAGAGTACAACAGATGGGCCAAGACGTGGACTGTCCGAGACAAGGGCAGACCCTGTAGAAGAGGATGAAGGGGTCACTGGAGTCCTTATCACAGAGCATTTGGTTCTTATGGGTGGGAATTACCATACCTGGGAACACAAATCGCACTAGGAATGTGGCAGCTTGGGAGCAGATGGGAGGTAGCATGAAGGTGTGGCAAGTTGGGCCTGGAACCCGTGGGAGTCATGTTTGAAAGGATAAATTCAGAGATAAGACAAGGAAAGAAGCTTGAAACATGTTTTTCAGGGAAACCATTTCCAGAAATGAAAATTTTTAAAAATTTCATATTAGGTGCTAGTTGTTAAAATCCTAGTTATACCTCATAGCATTTCTCACGCATGGAATGCCTCGAATGTGGAGCACTTTGATTCACGAGTGATGTGAGAGAAGTTGCCTGCTTCAGGCAGACTCCATCATAGCCCAGCCTGGTGCTCCCTGGAAGCTCTCAACACAGCTATAGTTCTCCATCTTCCGTTTAATTGGAGGGACTTCATTAGTGGCTTGCTGTGAGACCATCAGGGTGCCTGCTCTGCTCTTTGTTGTATTTCCACCTACCACAGTGCCCAACTCAGAACTCTGTGAGTGAACAAAAGGAAACAATGCAAAGGAAAGGACAGGTCGAAGCTGTCCAACACCCACCTACACAAACTGATGTTTTATTAAAAATGAATGACGAGACA
>NW_006208547.1:863354-874746 GCF_000334495.1 Tupaia belangeri chinensis | reverse complement strand
TTTTAAGGGAGCAAATGAGTTAAGCATTTAATATCATCAAAGATTATTTCTATAGCTGATTGGTCTTTACCCTAAGTTGCCTGTCTGGGCAGTAGGGTGTGTTCTGAATATACTTTGCTCACAAAATTCCATTTTTGATCTCTCCAATGGGTAAATGAGGATATTGATTTACCTAAATATAGCACTATTATTTACTCATATGAATCTAAAATGAACTGAAGTTTGGAATGGCTGAATAACTGGCTTTGGGCTCATGGCTACCAAGTAGCCTGGGCAATGTCTGAATCAGCTCTGTCTGACTCCAGGTCTGAGCTCTTCCCATAGAACACTGCCTTGGATGACTGTCATGAACAGTGGTTCAGATGTGTTTATTTCTAGTGCATGCCAGCAGTGGTGTTCAAAGGAAAACTTCAGTGCTTATCAATATTGACACATAGCACTTGAACGAAACTTCGCAGTCTTCATAGATCGTATACAATTGATCTCCACACTATGCAAGGAACGTGGATCTCATCGCATTGGTCCCATTTTATTGATGATAGTTTTAAATGACATGTTTATAATTCAGTAGCTGTTACATGAAAAGGCTGATGTGGTAAATTCAAAATGAATAAGGTTGACCAAATTTATATGGAGAATCATCACTTTGTTTCAAATAAGGCATTCCACTAAAGTAACATGAATTATTTAATTGGAGGGTGAGGACAGACAGACCATCTATACACATAAGAACACTAAAAATGGAAAGCCAGAGGATTTTCAAACCCATAAAAAAGGAAGCAAGGAAGCAAAAATTGAGAAAATGCTGTCCACAAAATCGTACAGCTCATTTTAAGTGTATGTAGGTTTTAGTTGTGATTATTTTTCCTGAAGTTCAATGTTCTGTCTTAGTGATCCACTTAATTCCAAATGAATGGAATAAGTGGATAATATGTTGTAACATTACACACTAAAGTAAGGTTAAAATAACTCATTTTAACACATTTGCTTGAGCTTCCATTGACTTGGGCTTTGCCAAATTCACTTCAGCCCTTGAACCATCTCCATATCCCTCTCTGAGGATTTCTTAATTTGCCAGTATTTCCTTCAGTAGAGAAGTAAAAAGAAAAAGGTGAAGTTATAAAGTAAAGCCATGAAAATCAATTGCATCACTGTGCAGTTTGCCAATAAGAAACCTTTATTTCATGGTTCAAACTTGTAGCAGAAAGCTTTCCGAGGGGGAAAAATTGCCTCCTCCTTTTGCTTAAAGCTGCCATCCTTCTTAGACAGGATTCCTGGATTCTCTGACTCCTGGTATTCTGAATTATTCCCAGGGAAACCAGAGAGTAATTTTCACTTCATCTGCCAGTTTAGACTAACTTGAGCTAGACAGCAGTCATCTATACTAATGAAAATACTCAGAAGATCAAGACTAGTAATGAACACACTTTCTAAGGAATTTTTAGTGAATAGCACTAACCGAAAGTGACTTGATTCTAAAGGTGGCTGTTAAGACCATTCTCATTTTGAGAACTGCATTTTAAGACTGATTTTCCAAGGTCAAGAAGTATCATTTCTACAGAGGGCATTGGGACCCATGCCTACAATTTATCGAAGTAACAATGAACACCACCTTAGCGATAAAAAAAGTGCCTTGGTGGATGGACTGCTGCAATGAATGGTGACTCACTTTCCTCAGTGCAATAAAAGTGTAACTTAAATCTTCATTTAAGCAAGTTTTTGTCCTGCATTGCTTGCCTTGCAACCTTACATCAGATGATCCATTATTTCAACTGTAAAGGTGCTTCATGGGAACAAAACTATAAATCTGAAATAGCTTATCCAAAAAGCCTTGGTTTAGAAGTGTTCTAAATTTTCAAACCAGCAGATTACAATAATACATGGGAACAAAACAGATCTGTGTAATCTTCCTCCTCTCAATGAGAATAAGAGTACCTGGAAATATTGGTAGGTTGGCAAGATTTCTGATATTTGCCCTACAACTATTCATAGTTATAAAATGACATTGATTATAAAAATAATATAAAGGGAATTTCAACATAGAAATTGTAGACATAAACCACAATGGTATATAATTAAATATAAATAAGAAATTATTATATAAAATACTAAACTTGGCCAAGGAAACTTTCTAACCCATATTTTGTTTATCTAATGGCAGAATTACCAACACAAAACATTTTTATTTTTCAAGGTTCACCCAAAATTATCTAATGGCAGAATTACCAACACAAAACATTTTTATTTTTCAAGGTTCACCTAAAATCCTCTCAATGAGAATAAGAGTACCTGGAAATATTGGTAGGTTGGCAAGATTTCTGATATTTGCCCTACAACTATTCATAGTTATAAAATGACATTGATTATAAAAATAATATAAAGGGAATTTCAACATAGAAATTGTAGACATAAACCACAATGGTATATAATTAAATATAAATAAGAAATTATTATATAAAATACTAAACTTGGCCAAGGAAACTTTCTAACCCATATTTTGTTTATCTAATGGCAGAATTACCAACACAAAACATTTTTATTTTTCAAAATTCACCCAAAATTTGAGTCTTGAAGGAATCTTTATCTGGACAAAACTGGACAATATTTGCAATGAAATAAATAGCTCCATGTTGATTCTCTACAAATATTTTGAAACAATCCAGCATTACTTTCTTAATTTTGTAAATGAAGAATCTGAGTCAAAGGAAATGCAAAAATTTTACAATTGAAAAAATTTGCTGGGACCAGCAGTTAGCATAATGGCTATGTCGCTGGACTCCCACATAGTCAACTGCGGTTCACGTCCTGAACACGGTTGCTTAAAATTCACGCCGGGCGCGTGTGCATGCGTGCCCAAGATCCCAAGAGGAGAATGGAGAAGGGATTGCGGCATGGCTATCCTCCCTTGGGGGTGATTTCTCACTTTCTGTCTCTGTCTCTCTCTGTCTGTCTGGCGAGCGCACACGCCCTATAGCAAAAACCTCCCCCCCCCCAAAGAAAAAAGAAAAAAAATTTGCTAAACCGCTTTCCAGACTTTGCTTGTTTTTGTTATTATTGCTATTGGTTTGTTTATTTCATTGTTGTTTTTTTAATATACTAGTGGGCATATGTATTCCACAAAGAGTGATGAGAGAGAAAGGCAGAGGGAAAGTGAGAAAGTACCCCACATGGAGCATGGTCACACCATAATCCCTTCTCCTTCAGTCCTCTTTGGGAGTTTGGGCATGCATGCACATGCCCAGCATGACTTTAAAGCTGATGGGTCCAAGATTCCAACTGCATAGTCGGCTGTGTGGGATCCAGCCACCTTAACCACTGGCTAGCCCCAGAATTTGCTTGTTTTATGAGCAAGCATTCATAAGTAGTTTTGTTTTCTAAACAAAAAACTATAGGCAATATAATTTATGAATATACCTATGAAAAGACTGAACTGTTAAGAAGATCAAAACTGTTAAGATCAAAAGGTGAAAGTAAAGGCAAAGATTAAAAATGTTATACATATCTTTTTATTCTTCTTTATTAGATTTTCTGCTATTTTGACTTTATTTGTAAAGAAAGTGAAGGTAAATCATCTAAGTAAATATAAAATTCTATAAAATGCAGTACCGCATTTTAGCCAGCCTTTAAGATTACTCATGGACACATCTTCAATAGGGCTGTTAGGCCACACATTCCTAACAAAACCATTTTATTGTTTTGAAACCTGAAAGTTGGGACCAGCAGATGGCATAATTGTTATGTCGCTGGACTCCCACATGGCTGACCATGGTTCGAGTACCAGACCCAGTGACTTGCAACTCATGCTGGGTCCATGTATGTGCGTGCCCAAAATTCCAAGAGGGGAATGGAGGAGAAGGGACTGCAACATGGCCATCTCCCCTGGGGGGTGATTTCTCTTTCTGTCTCTCTGGTGAGAAATTGCACCATATAGCAAAAATCTATCTCTCTAAAAAAAAAAAAAAAGAAAAGGAAACTAAAAATTATCTGAAACTTATGTGAAGGTACCTTTCTTGACTGCTTATTGAAATCTGTGAGAGAAAAAGAAATGCATGCACAGAAATGGAATGGGGCAAGGAGAGAGTATAAAACATAGCATTGCTACATTTTCCCTTTGCAACTGTAGAATCTATATTGCCTTTTCTGTTACTAAAGGCCATAACAGCAATCTTTTAAGTTTTATGGATCCATATAATCCATTAGAATGAAGAGTAACATCCTCTAGTATATCACAAGTTGTCCATATTTCAACCATATTGGTAAGATTTATCTTTTGGTCAACCAAAAATGTTATTTGTACTCAAATCAAATTGCAACTAAACCACCTTGAGAAAGCAAACACTTTAAAGACAATAATTGGGTAAGGTACAGCCCAGCTGAAAAAGCTTTAATTTAGCAGTTCTTGAGAGGACTTTCATTTTCACATATTGAAATTTCCACCAGAATTTATTGACTAGGTGTAGAAAAAAATGGAGGCAGGATATTTTAGCCTGGCTCCTTCATTTTCTATCTGACCATGTCTGAAGGCCACAGGGTAAACAGTTTGCTATTAGTTATACTGTGCTTGCATGCATGTTATGTAATTGACTTTGCTGTTTTATGCCATTGCATGTAATGCACATATGCATGTGTGATGAGCCACTATTATCTGCAACCCCTTTAAGAGAAATCTAGCTAGTTAGCCCTACTCAGCTAGGCCTTGGTTCAGCCTCTTCAGTCCTGATGGTCTTGGGTTGGCTTAGCCTTGGCTTGGCTCAGCTCAGCTCAGCTCAACTTGCACTGTGAGCTCCAAGAGGGAGAAAGCTACTCTGAAAGCACCTTGTGAGTCCTATTAGAGTTCTGTGAGCTCACCTTGAACTCAGGAATAAACAATATGACATTGCCTCTGTTCTACTCACACTTTGGAGTTGAAAAGAACTTCAGAAAACATGAGATCATGCCCAAACCATATTCTATTAATGCTCAGTCAATTGAATTAGATTGCCCAGTTGATCTAATCAATGTCCAATTAAAGACTGAGGCCTTCACTGAAGTCTCTGGTCATCAGTCTACTCCTAGTTTCTAATATCTTTCTTATAAACACTGGTTATAGATTTATCTTTCTAGGATTTAGATGAAATACAAGTTGAAGAAAATTTGAGTCTGAGCATGTACTCAGTATGATTCAATCTGAATTATTGGAAACAACTAATGAAATCATCACACATGCACACATCACACACACACACACTTAATTAACATTTATGGTTATACCCAGACTACAAATATAGCTTATTGTATACTCTTTACATTTTTGCACTGGCCTTCTGTTGTTTTGAATTCCTTTTGAAGGCATGTATCTTTTATTTTAAGAAATTTAGTCATCCCTTCAAATTCCTTCCTGTTTCTTTATAATGAAAATCCCCTCCAACCCCTGGCCATATTTTGGCTATAGTTTTTGCTTATCTAAGTATAATACAAGTGAAGTCATATAGTATATAGAGTTTTGAATGTAGCTACTTTCAGTATAGCACACTTGAGATTAATCCATGTCATTATTCTTGTCAGGTGTTCATTCCTTTATATTGCTAAATAGTATTTCATTCTGTAGACATACAATTCTGTATTTGTCTATTTCAAAATTGAAGGGCATTTGGGTTGTGAACTAGCATTTTCTTTTTCTTCACTAAGAAAATTCATAATCCTATGGTAAAAATTTTTATTTTTAGTTCACTGAGTCACTCTGATGCTATTTCCTTTTAGAGCTTCCAGCCTTTGGATTGGTTATCACTTTATTTCATTGTCTTGTTATTGTGAACTCGAAGATACACAATAGAAGGCATGCACTTCCACTTTTTTTTTTTTCTTTTTTTGCCTTAGGGTACATGCACTTGCCAGAGAGAAAGAGAGAAAGACAAAGAGGGAAAGTGAGAAATCATCCTGCAGACAGAATGGCCACACTGCAATCCCCTCTCCTTCTTTCTTCTCTTGGAATTTAGGACACACAAGCATACATGCCCAGCATGATTTTCAAGTCACTGGGTCCAAGACTCAAACCACGACCAGCCCATGGGCATCCAGCTACCTTATCCAGCATGCCACCTGCTGGCTCCTAAACTTCCACACTTAAAGGCTACCTTCTTTCAAAAATGTGCATGTTCTGACTAATGAAGTCTGTTTAAAAATCCAGCTGCTGGTCATTGGAGAGATGTTTGATTTTATCTTCCTGTGTAGGCCTGCTTGAGGGACTTGTTTGTTGCACTGAGAGGAGATAGGACAAGAGTTCCTCTGAGCCCCCCTTGCTATTGAAATGTTGCACCATGATGACAGCAACGCTAGCTATTATTTTACAGATGAATGTCTCCATGCAAACTGGATTTAATAAAATATGAACTTTAGCTCATAATCGAGAGAGACTGGGTGGTCTATCAATGCCTTTGTGTATGCTCTGTTCTTTCGTAAATACTTCATAAAGTTGTGATTTTTATGATTGTAATTGGTTGCCATCTTTATAAAACAAACTGAAAACATAAAATTCAAATGAATCAAAGACAATACAATTTTAAAATGAAGTCAGAATACAAGGATGTATATAAAATTTAAATGATATCTATTGAAATTATATGAAAGTATATCTCTAAGTAAGTAGCACCCAATATCCTAGTTCTTTAATTATGATACTATGTATATGATGTGAATATCTGCAACCAGATAAATATCTAAAGATATTATTTGCTTGGCAGTTTTCCTTCAAGCAGAAAATCATATATTTTTAGAAAGAATTAAGAGAAATATTTTAGTACCAAACTTCAGAAAAAATAATGAACTAACTATCTACCCACTAAAAAAAAAAAATTAGGTGCCAGCAGGTGGGGTGGTGGTTAAGGCACTGATTCCTACATAGTGAAAAATAGTTCAAGTCCTGGATGTGGTGGCTTGCTTTCTCATTTTCTTTCCTTCTCTCTCTGGTAAAATTATAAAATAACAATAATAATAAAATTAAATAAAATAGTAATTAAAAAAACAAAATATATAAACGTATGACATATGACGTGTCTTTAAAGAAATAATAGTAAACATTAATGATGTGTCTTCTTTATATAATTAAATGTAAGTATTATTCAAAGGATATATGTAGGTGTACCTAAATCTTTTCTTTGTTTAAGTAAACTGATATACATAGGGCAAAATTCCAAACATGTATCTAGAGTCTTCATAAATTTTTCATTATAATTTCCTAGGTTCCAAGGCTAATAAATATGGCTTTTTTTTCAACCCAGAAAATATAATCAGAATTAAAGTCATCTTTTGCAGATGACTTTGCTTAAACCAAAACTAAGCTATGTCTCTGATAAAAGTTTCTATTATGAAACTTTCTATTAGAGGGAACCAGCAGTTAGCGTAATGGCTATGTCGCTGGATTCCCACGTAGTCGACCGCGGTTCGTGTCCTGGACCCGGTGGCTTAAAACTCACGCCGGGCGCGTGTGCGTGCGTGCCCAAGATCCCGAGTGGAGAATGGAGGAGAAGGGATTGCGGCGTGACCATCCCCCCTGGGGGGTGATTTCTCGCTTTCTGTCTCTATGTCTCTCTCTGTCTGTCTGGCGAGCGCACGCGCCCTACAGTGAAAATCTCTCCAAAAAAAAAAAATAAAATAAAAAATAAAAAATAAATAAAAAAAAAACTATTAGAAAATTGGAAAAATGCCAAAAAAAAAAATGTAATGACATTTTGATAATCTCTTGGCAAGGAAGGTAAGAGAGAGCTGGTGTGCAAGAAATACAGGGGGGGAAAGGTGGGCAAGTTGTAGCACAAGTGCCCTGCAAGGTGAAGCTATATGGCCAACTGCAGGTTCAGACCCCTAGGTTGGTTCAAAACCACGCCAGTCCACAAATAGGTGGTGATGACACTGAGGAGCGAGAGGTCTCTGGAAAGAGGATTGGGGAGTGAGGAGACATGGTCCAGAGTCCTTCTCTCTTTTTCTCTCCCTCTGTTTCTCTCTCACATGTGCTATCATAGAAAGAAAAGAAGGACAAGAAAGACGAGGAAGAAAGGAAAGAAGGAAGGTGGGTAGTGCATCACTGAAAATCATTTACCGTATCATTAGTATTCTTACTGTGCCCAGAAAACAGAATAGGCTAAAATTAAAAACAAGAGCATGCAATAAAGTACTGATATGTGAAATAGAGAATGAATTCAAGTATATTAAAATTATTGCACATTGGAAAACTAGAATTAAAATCCATGTTGGAGAGCAGAAATATACATTGCAGAATTTATACTGCAGAACATAAAATTAAGGAACTAGGGCATATGGAAAGCTCTCCCAGAATTCAGAAGTAAAGTAAAAGATACCAAAACAGGAAAATATGGTAAGTATGGGGGGGAGGGGAAGAACGGATATTCAACCTGTAAACTACAGATCTCCCCAAAGAAGAACAATATCTGAAGGAGAATTATAAGTAAAACAAAACTAACCAAGGTACTCAAGAAAAATTAAAAACTCCTACTATGCATATAAGCTCTAATTCTATTTTGTCCAAAAAGCAGCTGAAAGTGATCTATATATACATAAATCTATAAGAATAAAGGAAGAAGAATAAATAAAAGGAAAAAGAAAGACTCAGGAAAATGGAGAGAGAGAAAGGGGCTCCAGGTGAAGTTCAGAAAACAGGTTACCTTTTTTTTGTTGTTTGTCATAGGCCACATGTGCTTGATGATAGACACAGAGACACAAAGAGAGAGAAAGTGAGAAATCACCCCCTGCGGGGATGATCACACCATGTTCGCCTCTTAGGGTTTTGGGCACGCACGCACATGCACCGGGATGATTTTTCAAGCTGCTGAGTTCTGCAGGATTGGGAACCATGGTAGACCATGGGGGAGTGCAGCACCTTATGGATCATTCCACCTGCTGATCTGTAGGGTTGCCATTAAAACAAGATACGTTTCTGAATAGGACTTCACAGAGGTGTTCAATTCAAGAAGACAGGAGCATAACAAGAGAGGTCTGACAATAACATGGCTGGCAGCTCCATGGTCTGATGGTTAAGGATCCCATTATGGCCAATGCATGGTTGGAATTCCAACTCCAGCAGTTTGAATAAAAGCATGTCAGACGTGTGCGTGTGCTCTCAAAGTCCTGACAGGATGGAGAAATGGGGGAGAAAGATTTGCATGTGACCACTTACTATTGGGAGATGCTTTCTTTCTTTCCCTCTCTCTCTCTCTTTTCTATCTCTGGGAAATGCATACAACCCTCTATCAAATTAAAAAAAAAATTGAAAAAGAGAGAGAATAAGATGGCAGGGTGAGACATTAAAAAGGTAAAGCAGGAGAAAGACAAATTAAGCTCTGCTATGGCCCAGGACGCATCACAATAATGTATATATGTTTACAAATGTTCTTTAAAATTTACTGCAGACAATTCTAGAAAGAAAGAAATATATAACTCAAGGCTCATATAGCCTGAATTGTTGAGTGCACCTTTTCTAGAACTAAATCTCAAAGGAAAAGATTCCACAGTTGTTTGTGCAGCTGAACAGCTGGATTCCACAGATGTCTCCAGCTTTTCTTCTGGGTCTGCTCCCCGTTCAATGACAGGAAGGAGTTTTTAAAATGACATTTTTGTCCACAGATGTGCTCTTTTGCAATTTTAATAATTATGTAATTCTTGGCAATAATTCCTTAATTAACAATACTGAACATGGGGGTAGGTGAATTAGTAGTGAAAAAGGAGACTTCCTTTTATAAAAGCCACGTTATTACAGAAGTCACATTGTCAAAGTACTTGAGTTATCTACATACACACACCCACACACACACACACCCCCCACACACACGGATGAGAGGTCTTCACAAAGTTCATGGAAAAAATTAAACTAAATATTCATCTTTGTGCAAAAAAATGAAATCCATGCATAGTATTTTCATAATACGCATTTTCCATAAATATTTGGGGATTCCATATATATATATGGAATATATATAATCTCTAGCATGTTGAGTGGCATTTATTTTTTACAGTGAAGGCTAAAAATTCATCTAGGAACAAATTTTTTCTAATTTATCTTCCATCTAGAACATATAAATGTTTCTGAATTCACTGTTGAAAACTTATATGTGATATATAGCCTAAAAATTAAAAATGGTATCCAAAGAAAAATGAGATAGTAAGAAAATACATTAAAATGTAAAACACAGAACAAGACAGTGACACAGCAATAAAATACAATATTGGGTGAGGTTGACTTACATGGGAAAGCTCTGGGTTCACATCTGGAGGGCTCTGATTATACTGGGCATGCCCAGGCCCATGACCTGAGGATGGTTAAGGCTTGGGATAGATGATGGTATTGAGACCCATTTGGGGTGTTCTCTCTCTGTCTCTGTGTCTCTATCCATCCCTCTCTTTCATGAAAGATATTAATGAGTAAACTTGAAAAATAAAAGTATTAAATGTAATATTAATTATCTATAAATAATGGTGCAATATGCAATCTTTTCCTTCCCAAGTCTTTTTATCTAATTTTTATGAGCACATTTTAAGGAATTTTTTTAGCAATTTTCAGTTATACCATACATTGTCCTTAACTATAGTTACCATGTTGTGCAAGATCCCCTGAACTTGTTTTCCTATCTAACTAAAATGTTATATCCTTTGACCAACATGTCTCCATTTTCACCATCTGCCCACACTGTCCCTAGCAATGACCATCTACACTTTGCTTTTATAAGCTTCGCATTTTAGATTTCACATATAAGTGAGATAACACAGTATTTGTCTTTCTGTGTCTAGCTTATTTCACTTAGTGTAATGTATTCAAGATTCATGCATTTTGGTGCAAATGACAAGATTTCCATAATGTCTAAGATTGAATAGTACTCCAGTATGTGTGCACATACATGCAACATTTTCATATTCACTCCTTCATGATCACTCAGATTGATTCAACATTTTGGCTATTGTAATAACATTGAAATGAATTAGGAAGTGTAATTTTTTTAAGAGAGATTTTTGCTATAGGGCACGTGCACTCACCAGAGAGACAAGGAAACAGAGAGACAGAAAGAGAGAAATCACTCCTCAGAAGGAATGGCCATGCAGCAAGCCCTTCTCCTCCATTGTCCTTTCTGAATTTTAGGTACGACACACGTGCACCCAGTGTGGGTTTCAAGCCTCTCTGTCTGGGACTCGAATCATGGTTGGCCATGTAGGAGTCTAGCAACATAACCATTATGCCATCTGTTAGTCTCTGGAAGTGTAAATATTTTAAGATACTGATTGCAATACGATAAACAGAGAAAAAGAGAAAGAAGGAAGAAGCAGGAAAAGGAAGAAGAAGAAAAAAGACACTAATTTCTTTTGTATATATGCTTGTTAGTGAGATTTCTGGAATATTTAATAGTTTTATTTT
>NW_006208547.1:850047-863333 GCF_000334495.1 Tupaia belangeri chinensis | reverse complement strand
TCCCATAATGCCTGTACCAATTTATATTCCCACCAGCAGTGTCCAAGGGTTCCCTTTTTGCACATCCTCAACAAACATTTGTTATCTTTTTTTACAGCAGTCATTTTCACATCTGTGAGGTTGTAGTTTTAATTTGCGTTTTCCTGATGATTAATGATGTTGAAAATTTTCCATTTACCTCTTGTCAATTTATATGTCTTCTTTTAAAAAAAATGTTTTTGGGGGCCCTTTGCCCATTTTTTAAAAAATCAGGTTGTTTTCTTACTATTCAATTATTAGAGCTTGTTTCATATTTTAGATATTAACCTTTACCAGACTGTCAAATATTTTCTTCCTTTCAGTAGATCGTCTCTTCATTCTGTTAATTCTTTCTTTTGCTATGTAGAAGCTTTTTAGTTTGATGCCATCCCATTTGTCTGTTTTTGATATTGCTTCCTATGCTTTTGGAGACATATCTAGAAAATTTTGCTCAGATAAATGTCAAAAAGCCTTTTCCCCTATGTTTCATTATATTATTTTTGTAATTGTAGGTCTTAAGCTTAAGTCATTTAAGTCTTTAATCCATTTTGAGTTTGTTTTTGCATAAAGGGTAAGATAAGGGTCCAGTTTCAGTCTTTTGCATGTGGATAGAGTTAGCCCAACACCATTTATTGAAGAGACAATTATTTTCCTTTTGTATGTCCTTGACACCTTTGGCAAAGATCAGTTGACTATAAATGTATGGATTTATTTTTCAGCTTTTGATCTATATGTCTTTATTGTGCCAATACAGTGCTTCTCTGATTACTATAAGTTTACAACAGACTTGGAGATCAAGTACCATGATGCCTTCAGCTTTCAGCTTTGTTCTTTTTTTTCTTTGTTTTTCCTAAGACTGTTTTGACTGTTCATAGTCTTTTGTGATTCCATACAAATTTTAGGAGTGCTTTTTATATTTCTGAGAAAAAAGTTACTGGACTTTTCATAGGAGTTAAATTAAATTTATTCATCTGTGGACAGAAGTCAGACTGCTTTTTCCTATTTTTCCAAAGTTCTTTCCAGAGGGCCTAGGGGGAGTCAAGCCCACAGACATTAACAGACCATTTTTTTCCATTAGGAGAATTCATCCTACATCCTGTCCTTCATATAGTATCTTTGGGATGTATATTATTTCAACTGATTACAGTATATTCTTTTGCTTATCTCTTCCCAAGGCACAGAACTTCCTTTTCCTTGAGAGTTAGATAAAGCAATTTTTTATGAATCTCTTCCCAGGACACACACAGATCTCCCCTTCCAATCACCAACCTAAAAACCGTGGAGCCCACCTATACCTACAAGCTCCCAGTTCCACATATCCTGCCTTTTTGGTGCAGACCAATGGAAATCTCTTCACTAATTTTGTCATTCTAAAATCAAATAAAAGGAATCTCTGTACCTGATCACCCTGAGAAAGATATGTATGACTCCTCTCTCGGTCTAGGTCACTCATATTCTGCTTGGAAATAAACCACATTAATTATTAATTTTTTAGAGTTGGTTATTTTCCATTGACAGATCCTATTGGGCTGTATTGAAAGCTTAACAATATTAAACTCCATATCAGTTCATAAACATGTGTTGTCTTTCAATGCATAAACATGTTGTCTTTCCATTCATTTGTGTTTGATTTCTGTCAACAGTGCTTTATACATTTTAGGGTACAGATCTTTCACCTTCTTGGTTAAATTTATTTCCAAACTTTTTTTATGTAGATATTGCAAATGGAACTTCTTTCTTGATTTATTTTTTGCATAGTTCCATGTTAATGTATAGAAATGCTACTAATTTTTATATGTTGATTTTATGTCCAGCAACTTTACTGAATTTATAAATTCTAATACTTTTTTGGTAAAATCTTTAGAGTTTCTCATATATAAAACTATGAACAGGATCACTTTAATACCCTTCATTTTAATTTGGATGACTTTTATCTTGCTCTCATGTAATTGCTCTGGCTAGGACTTCTAGTACTATATTGAATAGAAGTGCTGAGGGTAGGAATCTTTGGTTGGTTCATGATCTTAGAGAAAGAACTTTCAACTTTTCACCATTGAGTATGGGGACAGTTGTAGGCTTGCTATAGCTGACCTTTATTGTGTTAAAGTACGTTCTTTATATATTTAATTTGTTGAATGTTGTTATTATGAAAGGATATAGAATTTTGTCATTTGCTTTCTTTATATTTATCGATATGTTCATATGTCTTTGTCTTTTCTGTTAATGTGTTGTATCACATTTATTGATTTGAATATGTTGAATCATCTTGCCTTCCAGGAATAAATCCACTTAATTTCAGGGTATGAGCCTTTTAATGTGCCATTTAATTAGGTTTGCTAGTATTGTGTTGATGATTTTTCTGTCTATGTTCATCAGAAAAATTGGCCTGCGAGTTTTTTTTATTGTGGTGTCCTTGTCTGGGTTTGGTATTATTTGCATAAAGATAATGCTAGCAGACAGATATGGAACATTCCATTCAACAGTAGCAGAAAGTACCTTATTCTCATGAACACATAGAATATTTTCCATAATAAATAATATGTTAGGCCATGAAACAAAAGTCTTAACAAAATTAAAAAGATTGAAGTAATATCTTCAGAATTGTTTCTGACCACAATAGTATAAAACTAAGAATCAATAATAGGAAGAAATTCAGAAAATTTACGAATGTGTGGAAATTAAGTGACATTTGACATTCTTCTGCATGATCAATAAATCAAAGAAGATATCAAAGGAAAATTAAGAAAATTCTGAGACAAATAAAGATGAAAATACAACATACTTACAGGACACAGAAAAGAAGTTCTAAGAGGGGAATTTATAGCTATAAACACATACAATGAAAAATAAAAATATCCCAAATAAATAACCTAATGTTACATGTCAAGGACATAGGGGGAAAAATCCGAAGTTAATGAAAGGAAAATAATAATAAAAATTAGAATATAAGTAACTAAAACAGAGACTAGAAAAATAATCCAAAAATTCAACAAAACTAAGACTTTTTTTAAAAAAAAATAGACAAAATTGGCAAAAGTTTACCTAGGCTAAGAGACAGAAAACTCAAATAAATAAAATTAGTAAAGAAAAAATACATTATAACCGATACTACAGTAATACAAATATTATAATAATTATTATGAATAATTATATGCCAACAAACTGGATAATGTAAAAGAAAAGGACAAAATCCTAGACAGGTAAAATCTACCAAGATCGAAGAAATAGAAACTATGAATAAACAATAATGAGTAAAAAGATTGGAACAATAATCTAAGATCTCTCATAAAAGAAAAGCCCAGCCTTCAGGATTGAATACTATCAAACATTCAAAGAACTCATACTAATCTTCTTCAAACCTTCCAATAAAATCCAGGAGAATACTTCCAAATTCACTTTATTATGAGGCCAGCATTACTTTCAGTATTTTTAAAAAATACATAAAGCAAATATGCAAAAGTTTAGAAGAGGTTCATTTCCATGTTCAAAGATTCTCTAAAAAATGCAAAAATACTTAAGATTAAACTAATCAGATAAATGGAAACTAAATCAACAAAGCAATATGAGCTCATATCAAGATAAACTACAGTATGTAGTGAGAAAATACTGAGAGATGACAGGTCGATGTGCTGTCTCTCTCCTGAAGCAGAGTGTTCATTAAGAGATTAAGACTTGGTACAGCTGAAGATCTGTGCTTATGCTGTAATTGAACAGTTTTACTTCTATGAGTTTAGAGAAATTCTTATATATGTCTATAAGACAACATAAAATGGCTCATTGCAGGACTTCTTAAGAATAAAAATTGGAAACAATATAAATGTTCATTTATATTGTTTATACTACACAAAATATTGTATAGATCTTAAAATAAGTGAATTAGAATTACATGTATCAAGATGGATAAATATCAAAAGCATTCAGTCCAGCAGAAAAAGCAAATATATAGTTATACTGTATATATTTAGGTTTTATGCAGTAATATTTAAATAAAGCTTAAATATGCAAAAATATCATTTTATGGGTCCATAAGTGTAAAGTATAAAAAGATTATTGGGAAAAATAAAAACCAAATTCTGGAATGTTGAGGATGGGAGGGAAACGAACTAGTAAAAGATACAAGGTTTTTGGGGTTATTTCTCTATAATTTTTTGTATATTTGAAATGTATCAAATAAATGATGCATTATAATAAGATCAAATATCCTTAAACAACCTTCTCAACTGTAAAATATAGAAAATAATTTAAAAAGAAGGTATCTAGATTTTGACTTATTTCTAAATGTTATCCATTTTGATTCTTGACCACATATCTCTAGCAAGTTACAAGTCAGTTCTCTGTTAAATCTACTCTTTTTAATATATCACATCATAAAAATATACTTTCTAAATTTTATTCTTATTGTAAATTGACAATATATAGTGTATGTATTTATGGAGGAAAATGTGATGT
The DNA here is from genome assembly GCF_000334495.1 of Tupaia belangeri chinensis. Lineage (NCBI taxonomy): Eukaryota > Metazoa > Chordata > Mammalia > Scandentia > Tupaiidae > Tupaia > Tupaia belangeri. Next base: position 858,866 of record NW_006208547.1, on the reverse strand, counting down.
TATAATTTATGAATATAATGTGGAATAACTACATCATGGTAGTTATTATATTCATCACCTTAAATACTTAATATTGTTGCAGTGGAGAACATTGGAAATGTACTTTCTAAGAAATTTTGAAATGTTCAATAAATACTATTACTGTATAAAAATATTTGTAAGGGAAAAAAAGGCAAGATGTTTGAATAAGAGAAACTACTGTTACCCTGTATTATCATTTTATTTAATCAATAATTGAGTTCTATCTTCCTCTTTTACCCATATGCTAAAAAGCTCTTCCCTAAATATTTCTTTTTTTTTTTTTTGGAGAGGTCTTTGGGCACATGTGCTCACCAGAAAGACAGAAATCAAGAAATCATAAAAGGCCCCATATCACCAGATAACACTGTACAAAAAGAATTAAGTAGGAAGTCTCTCTCTCTCACCACAATACATTATGAAGCTATGATAATAACAACAATATACTGGGACAAAAATAGACACTTAGACCAATGGAATAGAATACAGAATCCAGCAATAAGCTCCCAAACATAGAGCCAACTGATTTTTGACAAAGGACGAGACAATCCAATGGGCAAAAGAAAGTCTATTCAGCCAATGATGTTGGAAGAACTGGATATCCATCAGATGAAAACGTAAAGTGGACCTCTATCTCTCAACATTAACGAAAGTCAACTCAAAATGGATTAACAATCTAAATGTAAAAGATCAAACTATGGGACCAAGAGTGGTGGTTAAGTCATTGCCCTTCCACATGCCTGACCATGGACTGAGTCTCAGACCTGGCAGCTTGACAGTCACACTGAGCACATATGCATCTGTGTCCAAAATCCTGAGAGGAGAATGGAGGAGAAGGAATTGCAGTGTGGCCATCTCCCCCAGAGGGTGATCTCTCGTTTTCCCTGTCTCTGACTAGCACATGTGCCCTATGGCAAAAACATAAACACAAAAACAAAAATCTCAAACTATAAAGCTATTGTACTGGTGAAAAATACAGGGGAAACACTGAAATAGGGAACCATTGCTTAAATGAGACCCACAAAGTACAGGCAACGTTTCCAAAAATATCTAAGTGTGAATACAGCAAACTAAAGAACTTCTGCACCACAAAGGAAACAAGAACTAGAATGAATTAAAGAACTTCTGCACCACAAAGGAAACAAGAGCTAGAGTGAAAAGACAATCCTCAGAATAGAAGAATATATTGGCAAACAATACTTTAGGTAAGGGATTGATATCCAGAATATACAGAGAACTCAGCAGATCATCTGCAAAAGAAAAAAATAAATCTAAGTGGGAAACTTTGTTGAACAGACAACTTTCTAAGGAAGACATACTAATGGCCAAAAAGCATATGAAGAAATGTTTAACATCCCTTATTATAAGGAAATGCACATCAAAACTACAATGAGATACCACTTAACCTCAGTAACGATGGCTCTGATCAAGAAAATAAAGAACAACAAGTGTTGGCAGGGCTTTGGTGAAAAGGGAACCCTCCCTCCACTGCAGATGGGAATTGGTACAGCCGCTGTGGAAAACAATGTGGAAGTTTCTCAAAAACCTACAAATAGAATTTCCATTTGACCCAGTAATTCTATTCCTTGCTTTTTACCAAAGGACAGAAAAATACTCAGTTGGAAAGACACTTGCACATCCATGTTCGTTGCAGCATTATTCACAATTGCTAAGACACAGACTCAACCCAAGTGGCCAAGAACGGATGAGTGGATTGAAAAAATTCGGCAAATGTACATTATGAAATACTTCTCAGCAATAAAAAACAAAGAGACTGAGCCAACAGGTGACATAGTGGTTAAGACATTGGACTCCCACATGGCTGACTATGGTCAAGTCCCAGGCCCAGCAGCTTGAAAATCACACTGGACCTGAGTGTATGTGTGCCCCAAATCCCAAGATGAGAATGAAGGAGGAGGGATTGTGGGTAGGCCATCCACCAGGGGCGGGGGTGATTTCTCACTTTCTCTGTCTCTTCAGCCCTATAGCAAAAATCTCTAAAAAAAAAATAATAATAAATGAAACCCAAACTGATTAAAATTATAAGGGGCTAGGTGTAGGGCCAAGAAGTTTAATGAAAAAGACCACTGGTTTTGCTAAATTCTTCTTGGCCAAATTTCATAATTTCATAAATTTTCCAAGTGAGAAAAGTTGAATGATTTGGAGAAAAGTTTTTACAAAAGTTTTACTATCACCTTTAAGGCATTGCTACAAGTCTTGATTTGCTAATTGACTTTTTGTATGCTAATAGGCTTGAATCAATTAATATACATATTAAGTAATGCCCTAATTTGTTTTAGTGCTCTCATTTAATGGAACTATAACAGAGCACATATAGGAAACCATTTATTCACTCATTAACATGGCTAATAAACATTCATTTTTCCTTATATTCCAGTGGGTTTTAAAGAAAAGGATACATGAAAAATTTTAAACTCATATAAACCTCTATACAGAGAAAGAAAATCAAATGAGAAATGTCCTCTGGGCAACCATGTTCCACTACTACAGTATAGTACATCATTCTACATTGTTTTTTATTATTTATAATCTGTATTGAAAAATAGGAGAATAAGAACTGATTAAACACCTTTCTAATTTCAGACAAGCAATTCATATCTTCTGCCTTGGGGAGGGTTGGGGGAGAACTCTTTCTTTCAAAGAACTAGTCAGGGAGATAGCAGATTCACCCATTAAATTTATAATAAATGGTGGATTGCTTAGGGGTTAGCTAATTGGACAAACACAAGATGATTACCCTCTAATCCCTTGAGATTTTGTTTGATCACTCCAGGCAAAAATGATTTCTCTTTTGCCTGATAACTATACAAGTGTCTGCACTTCTATAGTTTTCTGTTGTATTTTTTGAATAATACATTTTATCTCCTATAATAATAACCTTTAACCTTTCAGTGGCACTTTAGAACAAAGCATTACAACTGATGACATGTTCACTTAATGGGGTAGTATTAGAACTTCACCCAAGTCTTCAAGGAGAAGGACAGCTACAAGAGGATTGTTAAGGTCTACTGTATGGACGGGAAAGATTGGATGTTCATGGTCCCAAACAATGTCAGTAGCTACCCAATATTCCCACTGTAAGAGCTCAGGCAAGACAATATCTGAGCAATAGAAGGCACATTCCAAAAAAGAGAGCTCTGATGACCAGATCCTGGCTTTCATCATGCAGATTCATTATCAAGAGAATCAAAAGTCCTAGAAGATGTCTTGAGTATGTGCAGAGGGAGAAATGGTAACAACATGTACATGCCAGAGTACTCCTCCTATCTGCAGAGCACAGAGCTCAATCATAACTCATTCTCTAAGCACTTTGCTGCCCTTTCTACATGCTGCTATTTGTGCTCTTTCTTGTCTTCTTACATCTTCCCTCTATCTGACTCAAACTTAAGGCCTCACTCACTTTATTGTTGATGCCCTGTAGTTTTCCCTCTGTTCTGCACTTTCTCATGCCTGGTATTCTTATAGTTGCCAATGCCTCATGGGTTTCTCCATGCATCTGGGAATCAGTCCCCCCATTTGGCATGTTGTGCTCTTTCTGCAGTTGCTGTATCCTCCCCAAGTGATTCCTCGTCTGATCATTTTTTAATGTTATGTTCCATTCACCTCGCTTCTAGAATTGGCAATAAAAGACTGAGAATGACCTTTCGTGATCTGAAAGATAGGTGTTCAGGTATTTCAAAGTCAGAAACCATTATGACCATTGAATTATAAAAGGCAGGCTAACCTCATCCTTCTGACTCTTGCCTCCTGCTTCTATTCTGTTTTCAAATTCATGTCCCGTTACTTGAGAATAAGTCTTAGAGCATGCCTACTTGCTTAGTCCTGGATGTTCCTTTATTCATGAACTCATTCAATATTTATTAAAATTATTTGCTGTGTCAGAACCTGTACTAGGCACTAGTGAGAGCCTGAGCAATCAAGAAATCTCTGGTCTAGTTGAGAGAAAGAGGCCAATTAGACCAATATGTTATGGTGCTTTTTAAAGGGACTCAGAGTATATAACACTGGGTATATACCTGACTTAACCCGAGGGGCCTAGAATGCTTCCTGGAGGAAGACGCATGGAAACTAATGCTACCAGAAAAAAAAAAAATAGGAATCTATTAGCTGAAAGGGTAAGGAATGGGCACTATGTGTAGATCAGACCATCTATAAGTCTAGAGGCAAAAAGAAACATGCAGGACTACTCATTATTTAAAATGTTGGGAATAAAATCCTTGTTATTTAAAATGCTGTGAAATTTTCTTTTAAACACTTAACTCTTCAATAATCACTGTGTATCAGTTAAAAATAAATAAATATACTTGTATTAAGAATATGAATCACTAAGCACATACTTGTATTAAGAATATGAGTAACTAAGTATATTTTGCTTGAAAAAAATAGATCTGCAAGTATTTTAAATAATTCATATGTCTCATCTTACAGAATTTGAGTTTAGTAATTGTTATTCTGTTTAAAACTGTACTGATAAGGATCACCAGCCACTGGAGGCTACATAAACAACTTTTAAAGTTGATTCACTAATTTAATCATCCCTATTACTATTATTGTTGATCCCTCCTCTCATGGTTCTCACTTTGCAAGTAGAGAGAAGGAAATTCTAACATAAAAAGAAGTAAACAACTAAATAAATGATGCAGCCCTTCAAATATAAACATCAAAAGCAAATCAGAGCAAATGATCCATAAGCCTAAGACGATCAAATTATATACAAATGTTCATTTACTAAAAATGCTGCTGAAATCAAACCAAACACAAAAAATTCCATTCCAGTAAATAGCATTAGTTTATTTCCTTCACAACTTACTAAACAACCATAAATCACAGATTTGTTTTCTAGAATCAGACTCAGTCTATCAGGGATTCTTTTACATTGGTGAGAAACAGCAGGGTATAGAAGGTAGGTGCTCTGATTATAGAGATGGGTTCAAATCCTCCTTCTGCCAGTTTTAACTGGGAGAATTTCAGTAAGTGATTTAGCCTTCTAGGAACCTCATTTCCCCTATCTTAAAATGAAGATTAAAAACAGCCAAACAAACATAAAGTGACAGTACCAAACATATTGGACTGTTTTGAGGTTTAAAATGAGTTAATTCACTGTAAATTAATGAATCATGTTAGGCCTTTAGAATTGCCTGACACACTCTGAACACATTAACCACCTGCATTACACTTCATTAAGGGAACAAACAGTGAAGACCCTTGCTGTTCAGAACTACCATGAGCTTTATGAACTATTTCCATTTTCCTGTGCTCTCAATAGCTATTATGAAAGAGCTATTCATTGCTAAGCTACATCAGATTTCAAGTGGTAAAAAGTTCATTTCCTATTAAACAATCCTGCCTAGTTATGTCCTGATTGCAATTTTCTTTGATATTAAGTAATCAAGAGCTTAGCGCAAGCTGCTTAGGAATCACAATCGGAAACCAGCCCATTCATGCACGGAGCTCATGCCACATGCAGACATTCACTGGGAGAACCATGCTGCCTGCTGCGCTAGCTACCCAGAGACACATCCTCCCCTCCGACCTGGCAAGGTCCTCCTTGAATGGCTGACAGTGTGTAACCTGGAGAGGCCTCCATCACAAGTTCACCTGGAGTGAGTCTACAGTAGGCTCAAGCGTCTTCTAATACAGCCAGCTCTGAGTAAGTCAGAGACAGACATCACAGCCAATGTTACTGGACACTGAGAAGCTGGACACCAGGACCGCTCCTCCTTTGCCACTTATGTGATAACTGCTTTGTCCCCTCAACCGGGAATGTTGCCACTGAACTACTTTTACCTTTGTTGTTGTTGGTTTTTTTTTATTTTACCACCAATCATTGTATATCATTACAGCATACAAAGTGAGTTTTTCCATCCAGAACACTGTATATTGACTCAATCAAAGATATTACAACCCATATTATCATCAACAGATCATTTGCTATTTTGTGTTTCTCAAATATTTCCCCTCTACCTTCTACAAAAGCAAATGGAATAAAACTGTCCCCACTTTGTTTCCCTTAATATGACACAGGGGTCAATGTCATCTTTAGACAGTTGTATGCAGTATGTGTACTCCTGCCATAAGAGTGCGTGTGTTATGCACATTGGGAGATTTGTATGAGTTTATAAGCTTAGAAGATGCTTGCTGCCACTCTGGTTTCTGAGAGAAGGCTTGTTCTAACCCTTGACTCATCCTTACGCCCCTCCATACCAATGGAATAAGCCACTTGCTAATGGATGACATCAGCTATTGGTCCTCTCAACTAGGTGGAGCATGGGGGATTTAGTCTTTATCTGTCCTCCTCCCCTGGACCAAAGGGAGGCAGCAATCCTCAGAAAGTGTCTGTACTCCGTAGTATATCCAAACTCTCGCCCAAGTCTTGGCCTGGGGATTAGAAAGTGCCAGTCGAGCCATGTGATTTGCCCTCACATAGAAGCTCAGGTTTCAGTAGCTTTTTACCAGTGTTTTGTCTGTTTGTTTTAACACGATATTTGGATTTCCATAAGTTGTCTGTGTCTCAGTTGTCTGTATTTTTAAAAAATTTAATTCCATCATTGTACATTTCTATAGAGCACAATATGGTTTTTCCACGTATGCATGCAATACATGACACTCAAACCAAGTATATTACTATACACATTGTTTTCAACAGAGACCTTTACATTCTTTTTTTTCTGTTAAATGTTTCTTCCCTTCGCTCTTCCCATCCACCCTCTGTCACCTACCCCTCTCCCTGATAGTCTCTGGTATCTACTCTTATTCTCCCTATAATCACATCTTCAGGCCTTTCCATTTTTGCCAGAGAGTGCAGACATTCAGTGAACACTGAGCAGGGATACACAGTGTATATCTTTTATACTCTGGCTTATTTTACCTAGCATTAAGTCTCTTATATTCATCCCTTTTGAATTAGACGATAGTGTCCCATTTTTCCTTCCGGCAGGAAAATAGTTGGGAGACACCTGCATGTCTGTGTTTATGCAGCATAATTCACAATTACTAAGACATGAAACCAACATAAGAATCGATGACTAGATTAAAATATTATGGCATATACATACTATAGAATATTGCTCAATTGTTTCTAGACCAGATGAGTTGAAAAGATGTTATTTATTGAATTTCTCTAATCCCAGGACTCCGTTCCTTAAAAAAAAAAAAAAAAAAAAAAAAAGTTTTTAAATGTAAGAATCTTGTTAAAAGTAGATGAAAATGAGTAAGACCATGGTTAAGAAATGGATGCTGTTGATGATAATATCTTTAACTGAACCAATGTAGACTATTCATGATGAGAAAATTCATTTAGTATGCTGTAATGATACACAGTGATTAAAAGTGAATACATTTTAAAATTTTTCTTAAAAATAAGGAAAAAAATAAAATAGACTCTCTGCCATAAACTGTCTTTTCCAATATTTTCTAAATTATTGCTTACTGATAGAAATAGAAAAAAACTCTAAGCCTGATGTAAATGAAACATAGGTAAGTTATTATTTTGTATTTACTAGTAAGTGTGAGAAAATATATGGACTAAGCCATTTATACAAGCAATTGACCTTAGTGATACAAGCATGATTCTTCAGCAACACAAATGCTGAAGACATCGTTTCTTTAATTGTCCATTACAGGACAATGTGTGTCTGAGGATCTTGAAGAGCACAGCGTGAAGAGGTGCTGGCTTAGCAGTGTCCATCTCCCACAAATTGCACATTCTCTTACTCATATCTAAGAGAAAATGTTTAATTTTTTTGAACTAATGCATAAAAATGCAAATGTGAGCTCATTTATATCTACGCTGAACATATAATGGAATAAAACTTTTTCGTTTGGCTTACGTAGCATTTTGTACCTTATCAACCACCATTAAAATGCATTAAATGGCTTTAATAATGATGAGCAGCTGACCTGCCCGGTGCTTCAGCATTCCTAAGCATGTCTAATTTCTGTCTGAAAATGAAGAACAGTCTAATTATCAAACTACTAACTTCGGGTCTTTTGAGTACAAAAAGAAAAGTATATGAACATTAATTGGCTTCAACTCTCCTGTGTTACAAACATATGCACCTCTTAGTGAAACTATTGGCGGTATGATTCAGACCTTTCTTCCATATGTACATCTGAGATATGAACTATGCCTATGCTTGATAAATTGGACATAACTTATATCACTTTTCCTCCTGTTGACTCCACAGTTTAAATTTGTAATGTATTTCAGTATGTTTACTCTTAAAATATCAACTAAAATAAACAATCTAGTATTTAATTTAGTCTAAGATTAATGTCCTACCTGTACAAAACAAATACCATGATGATGTCTATGTATGTCAGAGAAAAAGACTGTGATCCGTTATTATCAAAGAACAATTTTAAATAATAGGAATAGGCCAGTAGATGGCATAGCAGTCATATCATCGTACTCCCACATGGCTGACCACAGTTCAAGTCCCAGACCCAATGACTTCAAACTCACGCCAGGTCTGTGTGTGTGCATGCCCAAGATTCCAGGAGGAGAATGGAGGAGAAGGGATTGCCTCACAGCCATCTCCCCTGGGTGGTGATTTCTCACTTTCCCTCTCATTGTTTCTGTCTCTCTCTCTCTCTTGCTCTTTTTTGCCAGCGAGCACATGCACCCTAAGACAAAAACTTCCAAAAAAAAAAAAAAAGAGAATTAACAAATGATAAAACTGGTCAGAATTTTAAGAGTACAGACTATAATTCAATTTCAGAAGAAATGAAATCTGTACCTCTTTCCTTAGAACTTTATACACAGTTACCGAAATGTAGGG
>NW_006208547.1:816491-850016 GCF_000334495.1 Tupaia belangeri chinensis | reverse complement strand
AAAGGGGACACAGCAGAGTTGGTGAAAGGTGAAGAAGCAGACAGGACAGGTGTAGGTCATGGAAGGAAGGTCTCTGGACCATATGTAGGAGTTTGGGCTTTATTTTACAGGCTTGCATTTTGCTATGAGCCTTTGCGATAACAGATGTTTTGCCAAACAAAGGAATTTTATTTGGGAATATCAAATTACTTGAGAAAACAAAGAGATATCTTTATTCTAGGACATCTAAGAGCCTTTAATATGCAAATAAGCATATTACAGCAACAAGAATTCTCAATATACAAAATGTCTAATTTTCTTTTGACCATGAAATGCTTTTCTAAGAGAATATTTCTTTATGGAACATAGCATTACAGAATGCACTGGGGTTTGTTTGGGCAAATGGGAGCCATTTGGTGATTTTAATCTTAGGAGAGACAACATTTGATTTGCATTTTAGATAGATTACTCTGAAGGCTGTGTGAAAAGAGGCTCTCAGGTGATCTTATAGTCTGTCAAGAGAAGATGATTAAGGCCAGAAAAAAGCAGTAGCAATTAGGAAAAGAAAACCATAAAGATTAGGCTACCCCAAGAGAAATTTGACAGGACTTGGTTTGCAGAGGAAACAGATCAATGATGCCGCCCAGGTTTGAAGTTTAGGTGACCAGATGAATGTGAGTGCCAACAATTCAGATAGAGAATAGTGAGGGAAAAAAACATAATAAACCAACACACAAATGCATGTATATTAGGACTCACAAAGTTCTTTCATGTTCATTATTTTATCCAACACTCATAACAACTCAAAGGCACTGGCAGTACATCTTAGGTTTTTCTTATTTTAATGACAAAATGGGATTAAAATGATAAATTATTCAACTATGGTAAGCTAATGTCACAAGCATAATAAAGTGAAGATTCTTTTCCACCCTTCCAAATCATCTCTCAGTAAAGTGCACATTTTCCTATATCAAGTGTTTAGAAAATCTGTCATAGTCTGGGGTACTCCCTGGTCTTATTTTCTTCGGAAGCACTGGCTGATAGCCTTGCATGTGCTCAGCCAGTTCTAGTTGAGCTGCTTCTGGAGCTCAGTGGGATGAGTTGATACAAAGTGGGGCCAAGAAATGTAGGCGGGATTTAGAGTCACTTGTTAGGATTGTGCCCTCATACCTTCCATGGCTGGAAGTCACTGTTCGCAAAGTTTTTGCGTGTTGCTTTGAAGAGCCACAGACTATGTTGTTACGTGTTAGAGATTCTAACATGCAGATGTAAAAAAGAAACGTTCCTAATGTATTTATGATTAACGTTCAAATCTGTAGTGGGAACCTCATACATGGAAATAAAAAAAAGCTACTGTATTTTAAAGAATTTTTAAGAATATAGAAATTGTGGTCCTGGAAAACTGTATTAGATGACCCCAAAGTAGCTCTACATGTTGAAGATACATGTGAAGGGTTTAAATAACACTGTTTCAGGAATGCGAGAATGGTCATTTTACTGCATGCTACGTAATTGAATATGTGGTAAATACATGATAACAATATGTGTGAATAATTAATATTATAAATAAATGTTATAAATAAGCCACAGTATTTCATCTAACTTCCTAAGATCTTATACATTTACACTGGCCAAAGGTAATCATTTTCTCTATGGAGAAAATTATCCTTTATCCTAAGTTCCCTTTTATTCAGAATTATTTGACATTTGGATATATCTCACTCTTCATGTCTAGCAATGTTTCCACTGGCGCAAGAGATGCCCAGTGAAATCCTTTCTAAAGTAAACATAAATCCCAGTGTTGTTGTAAAACAAGCTGGGGCTTAAATATGACACTGCTATATTTTGGGCATCCTCTAAAAAATTCATGTGTTGGAACTTTGTTGTATTATAAAGGTATTAAGTGAAAATTTAATCTCTTCGTGGTGTCCTGGAGTAGGGCCTTTGGGTGTGATAAGGTCATTAGGGTGTAGCCTGGTGCCTATCATTGAGCTCTGGTGGGTTAAGCAGCAGAAGGAATGAAATCAAAACAAGAGAGATAAACGCACATGGAGCCAGATCACGAGCTATCTGCACTCACCCACCATCCTCTCTGCTTTGGTCAGCCATGTTGTGATGTAGGCTGGCCTAATGTCAACTCCACGCATTCGAGCTTTTCAGCCATCAAAAGTTGAGTCAAATAAACCTCTATTTCTTTAATAACCACCCAGCCTCAGATATTTCTGTTAGCAATGCAATAACAAAGTAATACGGACAAACAATTTTGTCACAAGGATTTCAGTTTGTTTCTCCAATTGAGAAGAGCAAGGCTCCCAGAAAATGAGAACCTCTACATCATAAAAGTACAGCTGTAACCTGAGGTATTTATGGGGAAATTACATGGCGGTATGAAAAGAGCACAAGGCTTGAAGACAACGGTGTGGTATTTCACAAGTGACTTGTCTCTGTTGGGAGGTAATTCTCTATGTATTGCTGACATTTCTGCACATCGTGGCAGTGAGGTGCTGCCTACCCTTTTTTCAGATAATGTTTTCAAAGATGTTTGGATGGTAAATAGCCTCAGAAGATAGAGAAGTATTTCTCTCCAGAGAAAAGAGCCAGATACTTACTCTCTAGAATAATAAAGATAAATTTCTCTTAAGAGGAAAGGGCAGACATGCTTTCTGCCCATTGGAAAAGATGGGAGTCCCTAAGCTCAGGGCTCTCCTGAAATGCATCACGCTGTGTGTGCAGATGTCAGGTGGTCCTCTTTATGTCTCCTGTGGGAATTGGGGCTTGTGGACTAGGTACACAGACACTGATAATTGGTTTCTGTCATTTCTGTTTGTAATAAACTTTCAACTCTTACCCAGGAGTCTTGTGACTTCTATCCAGATTCAGGAAACTGTAATAAGCTAACTTATTAGTTTATAATTATTGTAAAAACTCAGATTCTTCATCATTCTTGAAAGTCTCTATAGTCTCTCTTTTATTCGTCTAGAAAAAAAATCTCGCGCTAAATAATCTTTATTTCCCTTTCCAACATGCTGATTGCATGAAATTTATATTAGAAATATCAATAGCTGTGGTGAGAACAATGCTTAAATCTTATGGGTTTTAATGTTTAGCAGCTCTTTGAGTTGTTTTCCCAAAAGAATTATGCATGTCTAAAACTTTCAGATATTCGTAGTCCTGTTTATAAAAAAAAAAAATTACTGACCTGTATACTTTCTATTTATTTTTCAAAACATGACCTGCTCTGTTTAATTAAAACTTCTGCTTTCAAACATCTTCAACTTAGTTCAATCAACCCCTCTATCCTCAAATCCCTCATGCATACTCACTTTCTTTAAGGAGCCATCGAAAAACAGCATTAGTTTTGAAAATTGTCCCAGCACCTCAAAGTGTTTACTATCATGGGATGACCCAGTAGCCTAGTATTAAGGGAGCCAGAATCCACATGATCAACCTTGGTTTGAAAAACATGCCAGAAACATGTATGTATATGCCCCAAATCCTGATAGGGTTAAGAAAGAGAGGAGAAGGGACTGCAGTGGGGCCACACCCCATTGGGGGTGCTTTCTCTCACTCTTTTTTTCTCTCTGTCAAGAGTACATGTCCTCTGGCAGTTAAAAATACATACCCATGCGTAAAATGTCTACTAACTTTGTGCCCATGAAATCTTAAACCTGCTCATCTAAGAGAGGTCTTCAAAAAGTTCAATGAAAATTTGTATTATACAAAACTATGCATGGATTTCAAAATTTTTGCATCAAAATAAGTTTGCAATTTAATTCTAATTTCCACAAAATTTTAAAAGTCCTCTTCCATATCTAAACTTTCTCTTTGTTACTGTTTCAATTCCAATGATGTGAGCTACATGAAAATATTACTCTCTATATTTAATAATAAAAAAGTCACATTTTTACAAAAAAATCTCTGTAAGAGTAGGATAATTACTCATTAATAAATATATGAGTTCCTACTATGTGCCAGGGACTGTAATAGATGCTCTGAAGTGAAAATTAATAAAGGTGACTACTGCTTTAATAAAGTATCCAATAAAATAGAGTAGTCTATAATTTAGTGATATATCTTATAGCCTTAATTTCCTTAGAAAACACATAATGCATCATTCATATATTAACAAAAATTTTCAATAGCTAAATGAATAATTAATGAATGACTACAAGTATCTAAACTGAGGTGAATTCAGGCTATATATCAAATATATATTTTGGGAGCCTGGGGATTTGTAAAAATTATTGCAGATCAGAATGCTAATGAAAACTCACTGCTTGGCACAAAGTAGAATTTATATTCTAATTGCATTAGAATCCCTGAACCAATACTTTTTACAATGAATACACATAGAAACTATTAAACTACACTTAAACTAACTCTACCTTAGAGTTAACTATTTTTCCCCCTTTGGAAAGTAGGCAAAAGCTAAGTATACAAGGAGACTTTAAAAAGTTGATGGGAAAAATAAAATTAAACTATAAACTTATTTTGGTGCAAAAACCTTTTGAAATTCACACACAATTTTAATAGCATGCATGTTCCATGAACCTTCTGAAGAACCCTTGTAAACCAAGGCACCAACAACCCATGTCATGGATGTCTTATAGAGCAGTATTCTACAACGGTGCCACAGGCTTACTCAGAAGCAGTTGCACACTTAGGCTTTGCAGTTTTTGACCCTAAAAATACAGCCTACATCACATCTGGAGGTGTAGGCTGTTGGTTTAATTTGATGGCTGATCAAATAATAAGAACACGGATAGATTTGTGTTTTTCCTATTGGTACAGACCCCTGAAATCAACAGTCTGCCAGACTGACCTGAGAATGAGAATTATTACTATGTAACGGGTGTTCACAAAGGGCTGAATCCTTGATCTGTAATCACTAGCTCATTAACTCCTCCATTACTAATGTGGTACTTATCACGTTTCTTCTAGCTATTGCCCAAGAAAGTAGTAGAGCACCACAAAGGTGAACCATACCATCCCGGACCTGAGGCGGAGCACGGCCTGGGGAGACAGGCACGCCTCCCAGTCATGATGACACGATTGCAGTGTCCTCGGACTGGGTGGGAGCTCAGTCACGGCTCAGACAGTGTGAGATGAAGTAATCTCAGGAGGTAACGAGCACTGTTGTCTACCTGATTCTTCAAGATCTATAATAGGTCAAATGCCAGTTATCTCTAACGTTGGGAGGTACAAGCCATCTTAGAAGATGATACTCAGCCTAATTATTTTCTCTTAAAGAATCCTCCAGAGCCTCTGACAGTGTATACATTTCTTAGCTTTCTTGTGGTGCATCGTTTTGTTGTTGTTGTTACTTAATTCATTTACCCCATAACTCCGAAACAGAAAGAGGACATTAACTATCCCTTTAAAGCATTTAAGGTCTACTAAATGGATTGAAATCAGCATGAGTGAATAAAATGGTTCATATACTTTGAGAAAAATGTGTCAGGTGCAGAAAGGACCTGTTTATCAGGAGTTGTTGCAAGGTTTTGGAGAGATTTTTTTTTTTTTTGAGAGGTTTTTGCTATAGGGCGTGTGCACTTGCCAGAAAGACAGAGAGAGACAGAAAGACAGAAAGCGAGAAATCACCCACCCATGGGGGATGGCCACGCTGCAATCCTTTCTCCTCTATTCTCCTCTCGGGATCTTGGCCACGCACGCACACACGCCTGATGTGAGTTTAAGCCACCAGGTCCAGGACTCGAACAGTGGTCAACTACATGGGAGTCCAGTGACGTAGCCATTACCCCAACTGCTGGTCCCAAGAGAGATCTTTTTTGTTTGTTTATGTTTTGTTTTTGTTTTACACTTCTTTGTCATGGTAGAATAAACATGCACTCAAAGGACTGGGATAAAGAGGGATTCTTGACGAAGCACTAGGGAGTGCTGGGAGATGAGGGGGTGCCCATGACGCAGCCCTAGGGGACACTGGGAGATCAGGGGGGCACCCATAACATAGCACTAGGAGATAATGGGAGACGAGGGGGTGCTCACAACAGTTCTAAGGAGCACTGGGATGAGAGGGACTCACAACGTGACCTGAGAGCATACTGAGAGACAAGGGGACACTCATGACACACTCTCAGGGAGCACTGAGAGATGAGGGGCTCACAGGACAAGGAAATCTATTCATTAATAAATATTTGAGGGACCAGTAGCTGGCATAATGGTTATGCTGCTAGACTCCCATGGAGTGGATCGTGGTTCAAATCCCAGACCTGGCAGCTTGAAACTCACACCAGGCACATGTTCATGTGTGCCCAAGATCCTGAGAGGGGAATAGAGGAGAAGGGATTGCAGCTTGGCCATCTCCCTTGGGGGGTAATTTCTCACTTTCTGTCTCTCTGCCACTCTCTGTTTCTCCAGTGAGCATACGCACCCTATAGCAAAAATCTCTCCTAAAAATAAAAATAAATAAATATTTGAATTCCTACTATGTATCTTCTCTCCATTCCTTGATTTCCACCCATCTGCCTGCCTGGTGAGTACTGGGCCTTCACACCTGGGCTATGGCCCACCATCCCATTACTTATCCTTAACTTATGTGCTCCCACCAGCAGGAAGAACATCGCTGTCTCTATCCTAGAATGTAACTTCTGCAACCCTGCTTCCTTCATGGTTGCCCAGGTGTCTTTCATAGTACCTCAAAATGAACCTGTCATTACTTTTTGGTGATGCTACTTCTTCTCAGAACCATAAATTCTGCAGAGTTGAAAGGTGCTTTTCAATATGTTAAGTCCACAGTGGAGATTAGCATTTAATGGACTTTCGGTAAACCACAGAAACCGTTCTGGTCAACTTAGCATATATTATTTGATTGTTCTAACATCTCTTCACTGTAAAACTGATTTATAAATGAGATACCAGAGAATGGGAGACACTGTAAGAGCTTGAGGTCACACAGTTGTTCAGTACTGAGCCAGGATTATTCCCCCTCAGATATCTATAGCTGTAAGATACTTCACAAATAACAGGATAATGCATGTATGTCTGTTTGATCGCTGTCAGTGGTGAAAACCTCCCTACCCTCTGAAGCAACATGTTTTTGTCTTTTTTATGACGTTTAAATTTTATGCATAACATAAAATTTACCATTTTAATCTTTTTTTTTTCTTTTCAGAGGGGAAATGCCAGAGAGTGAGCAAGCAAGAGAGAAAGCACTTTCAGTGAGCCGTGGTCGCAATGCAATTTTCTCACTCCTGTCAGGTTTTTGGGCTCAGGTGCACATGTACTCAGCAAATTTTTTAAGCTCCCAAAGCCAGGATTTGAACCACAGTCAGCCATGCATCCGGATCCTTTAACCACTAGGTCATGGGGCTGGCCTAACCAAACATTTTTAAGAGTATATTGTAAATGCCATTAGGTGCATTCACGTTGTTTTACAGTCATTGGCACCATCATCCCTCAGTGATGTGGGGTTTGTTGAGTGTTTTTTTGCTATAGGGTGTGTGAGCTCGCCAGAAAGAGAGAGACAGAGAGACAGAAAGCAAGAAATCACCCCTTGGGGGGATGGTCATGCTGCAATCCCTTCTCCTCTGTTCTCCTCTTGGGATCTTGGGCACGCACACACACACGCCCAGCGTGAGTTTAAGCCACCGGTTCCAGGACTCGAACCGCGGTCGACTACGTGGGAGTCCAGCAACATAGTGATTATGCCAACTGCTGGTCCCTACTGATGTGTTCTGTAACTATAACTTCCCAGTCTCCCTCTCCCCAGCCGCTGGTAACCACTCTTTTGTCTCCATCAATTCGATTGTGTCTGACTTATTTCATTTTGCCTATTTTCAAGCTTTATCCAGGTTGCAGATATATTAGAATTTCATTCTTTTTTAAGACTGAAAAGTGTTCCATTTTATGTATAAATACCACATTTTGTGGATCCATTCATTACCAGTAGACATTGCAGTTGTTTCCACCCTTTGGTTGTTAGAAATAATGCTGCTATGAACGTGAGTGTGCAAATATCTGCTAGCGTCCCTGCTTTAAAGGTTTTTTAGATACATTCCCAGCAGTGGGATTGCTGGTCCATACAGCAGTTCTGCTGAATTACTGGAGGACTGACATAATATTTTCCACAGTGGCAATCCCATCTTACATGCCACCTGGGCCCAAGAGTTGCACAGAAGAGACATATTTTGGACCACATGAATTAAATGTCCATATGAATTTGTCAAATGGATTCTCTGCCATTACATAACTTCAAACTGCAAAGGAGTCAGAATGTTGTGGCGGTGTTTCCCTTTCAGTCCTGGGAGAAGCAGGAGGAAGGGATGGGACAAGAATTTACCTACAGAGAATCGTGAAGTATCTTCCCTTACCCTTTGAGACTGGGAAAGGTTGAAAGTTTATATTCTTGGTAAAATTAGCCTGAGAACAACATTCTCTTCAACTTGTGCTTAAAAGGGTCACAGAGACTTCAAAGGGCTCACAACTGAACCTGGTTTTCTGCTTCCTTCTAGACGGGTGAGGGCCAGCTTTTCCTGTTGGATCCCGTCGGGACCCCGGCTCGTGCCAAACATGATTAGCTTCAATGTTCATGCTACACAAAATTTCAGTTACACTTTTTCTAGAATCTTCTTTTTTCCACAGTTGCCTAAATCTTTTTTTAAAATTATTTTATTTAACTTTATTTATTCATTCATTTATTTATTTCAATTTGACCAGAGAGGGATAGAGAGAGAGCAAGCTGCCAGGTCCGGGACTCGAACCATAGTCAGCCACGTGGGAGTCCAGCACCCTTAACCACCAAGCCACCTGCCAGACCCTTGCCTAAATCTTATGTTTAAAGCCAACTTTTTCTACTGAATGTATCTGGATTCATACCGACTGAACAAATCACAATCTGTCATCGCTAACACCTACACTCAGGTGGAACATTTTACCTGTCTGGTTAGACTTTAGTCCAAACCCAGGCTTTGACTTTTCTGAATCCATGACCAGCTCCTTTTTTTTTAGCAATTCTGAACCTTGACCCCTCTAAAGCAGAACTGCTTGCTCCAACCCTCCCTGGTGGGAGAATACATTAAGGAATTCTATTTCTGCACCTTCACATGAAGATGTCTGCAGAAATGAACACCTTGTGCACACAGCCTTAGGTACACGATTATGTACAGCAGAAGGAATTCAGAAATGTACAATAGCCTTAAGAAATAATGAAGCTCAGAGACGACCCATGTTTTTCCTTTATCTATACGAAGTTATTTAAAAATGATTACTTCAAGGATCACATATTCCAGGTCAGCGTGTGTTGGAGTAATGACCAGGTCAAAGATTACATAGCCACCTGGGGACCAGCAGTTAGCATAATGGCTGTTGCTGGACTCCCACATAGTCGACCACGGTTCGCGTCTCAGACCCTGTGGCTTAAAACTCACGCCAGGTGCGTGTGCGTGTGTGCCCAAGATCCTGAGAGGAGAATGGAGGAGAAGGGATTGTGGCGTGGCCATCCCCCCTGGGCGGTGATTTCTCGCTTTCTATCTCTATGTCTCTGTCTGTTTGGAGAGTGCACGCGCACACCCTATAGCGAAACCTCTCCAAAATATATATATATATAGACAATGATTTTAAAATCTTACCTTCAAAATTTGAAGACCTAACAATTCTTCTGTTTGAGATTTGACTTATTTAAACGCCAAATATTTTCTCCCTTTCTGATCTCCTCATTGAATGGTGAAGCATTCTTCTTTCCATTTATTCTGTTACTTGGATAAGGTGGAAGAAATAAAGACAAGGTTGCTCTTGCTTTTTTTTTTTTTTTTTTTGGAGAGATTTTCACTGTAGGGCACATGCGCTCGCCAGACAGACAGAGAGAGACATAGAGACAGAAAGCGAGAAATCACCCCCCGGGGGGATGGTCACGCCGCAATCCCTTCTCCTCCATTCTCCTCTCGGGATCTCGGGCACACACGCACACGCGCCCGGCGTGAGTTTTTAGCCACCGGGTCCGGGACACGAACCGCGGTCGACTACGTGGGAGTCCAGCAACATAGCCATTACGCTAACTGCTGGTTCCCAAGGTTGCTCTTGCTTTTGCATTGTTAGTTTGCAGCCCCATACTTATTTAACCCCAAAATGAGCCTAGCACATCCTTCTAGTTTTTTTAACTTTAACTAATTTTGCAAAAATACTTCCTACATTTTTTGAAATGCCATCCCATTTTAGGCTTTAGTTTGTCTGGCATTGTAAGTCATGTTTATTCATTTTATTTACTGTTAAATGCTTGCTTAGTTATGTACCTTTCCTTTGTTATTTTTTGTGCTTTATCTTTCAAAAGGTTGGTTTATTAAAGAGCTACTTAAATTTCTACAGAATTGTTTACTATTTGGTCTTCATTAGGATTGCTTGCAATTATATAGTCAAAATTTGCCTTTTTAAGTCCCCTATTTGTTTTCAGATAATCTCTTTTTAAAATATTTGAGCATGGAAATGAATCTCTCCTAAACTTTTTTTTTTTTTTGAGAGATTTTTGATATAGGGCACATGTGCTCACCAGAAAGAGAGACAGAACGCGAGAAATCACCCCTCAGGGGGGAAGGCCATGCCACAATCCCTTCTCCTCCACTGTCCTGTGGGGATCTTGGCATGCACACACAGGTGCCCAGCGTGAGTTTAAGCCACTGGGTCTGGGACTCGAACCGCGGTCGGCTACATGGGAGTCCAGTGACAGGCTGGCCCCCTAAACTTATAGCTTCTTTAGAAATGGTGAGATTTATATCTGGAGATGCTCAACTTTGCTTTTCTCTTCACTTTGCCTTCTAAGTTGATAGCATCATAGCTTCTCCAGCTTCTCCAAGATCTAAAGCATCAATACACTTCCCTCTGGGGACAGAATGAAGTCAGCCAAAGCTCCTGTGCTCCTTCATAGCAATGTAATTTGAAGTTATGCAGCACACAGATAAGCCAAGGGTCCTGCTTTTAGGGAACTGAGCTTACAGTAGCCATTGTCACAGTAAACTCTGTTACTACTCTGCCCTCCAGAACCAATTTATAGTTTATACGAGAAAGCATCACTTGTAACTAAATCTGTCTACAGGCAAATCTTTGTGTTGGTTCTTCGGAAATGGATGCCATCATACACTCATTCACTTCTCTCAATGTCCTCAGTCTCTGGTTGTAAATCATCACTTGTCATTAGGACGTATAATTTGACACTCAGAAATGAAAGGGCAGATGAGGATGTTATGTCATTCATTGCCCCTGGAATTGCTAACGTGGAATAACTGGATCCAGACTGACATTCTGGTGGCATGTGGAGCCCAGGTCCCACGGCATCTAAAATTAGAAGCATCCAGTCAGCTCACCAAGAGCCAAGTCCTGCCATGGACTTGCCTTTTAAGTCAATGAAGATTCACTGTAAACTTTCAGACTAGGAGAGCTCATCAGCCCCTTCACACCAGATATTCACTTGTCCTGCATGGACATACATGATTTCAAATATGCATGTGATTAACATTTTCCAATATTTTAAGGCAAGAAAGTAAGACTTAGTTGCATGAGATTTATAAATCATTGAAATTTTATCATCATTTTAGCTATTATGATACACTACACAGCTCCAAATTTGGTAGTTTTAGGAGTGGTTTAAGTGATTAAATTTAAATTATAATTAAAAAATTAAGTTAATTCATTTTTAAAAGGAGAGTGGTTTACTACCCATTTAACAAACTGGAAAGTTGGCATCAGTCATTTCCTATAAGTTAACTGGTTTGCAGGCTAGAAATTAAAGCAATTAGAAGTATGAAGTGCTTATCAGATCACACAGTTCACTCCTTCCCACTGTCAACGCAAAGAAAATTAGTGGTATAGAGAAGGGAAAATTCAGGGAATCTTTCTCTATTGAAAATCTCTATATAAATATTAAGATAGCTAACTAACAAAAGGAAAATCTAATGTTCTCATTTTGAAATGACTGTCAGTACCCCCTCCCCTTGAATAGAATTTTGAAATATCACAAACATCAGTATTGTTGTGATAACAATCACTCAAAATACAGACATCCAGAAATGCAGGCACACTCATGCGCTCAAGATAATAAATCTATACTTAAGTACATTACATACTCATGCACATTGCACTTGCAATTTACAAAAAAGTTCTGTACAGAGCTGAGGGCTATTAGGCTACTTGACATTTAGTATTCCTATAAACTTACCTCTATGAAGTGATTTAGTTATTCCATTTTCAGAGGCTCTATTGAGGTCTAGCTCAAGCACCATGTTGCCCCAGCAGCCACCACAATAATCCAGTCACTGTTACAATAACCCTCCACCACCAGCCAGGCTGGTATTACTGGTATTAACATGTATTACTGAATGTCTACAATCAGTTTGAACTTTCATGTCAAGATGAAACACCTTTTCCTGTTTTTTTTTCCTTCTCATCTGATAGTTGCTGAAATAATTCCTTAACACGGCTAATACTAACTTTGAAGCCATTAAGCTGTACTTGGGTACTGATTATACGTCAAAGTATATGCTCTCAATCAGGCAGCATCTAAATGAGTAATAAAAAAAAACTAAGCTTATTTTTTAGCATTCTGCAATAATGTCAAAAAGGGGAAGAAAAAAAAAAAGTATGTAGAAATCCAAAATAACATCCAGACTTGTATTCTCCATTCTCTGAATTCTTCTCATCAGATGGGCTTCCTGTCATATTCCCAGTTTCTCCTCCAACTATCTATTATGGGCATGTTAATAGTTACATTAAAGTATGCCTTGCTCCATCTTTCTAACATCTACCATGACTCCCACCGGATTCTCAGAAAGCACGTCTTAACCTCTCAAGGGCAGCTCTTTCTGTGACTGACAGCCTGACCCAACTTCTGATGTTATTAATATATTCTTTTCAGAGAACAGCACAAAGAGTGCAGGCAGCTGAGCCACTCTGGCTGTGGCTGCTGTGAGATCCCTTCTCCCATTCAACACAGCAATAAAAGAGCAACCCTGAAATTCGGTGTCACCAAAAGAGAAACACCAAGAGCTCTGAGAGTTCCTTTGTGCAGAAGTCTCAGGCTCTTGTGCTGGGAGGCAACCTGCTGCCCAGTAGTATGTGACCGGGTGGTATTCACAGGGCACTAATAGATTCAGGAATGAAGAGACCGAACACTTCAGTTATAGAGGAAAAGGTTGATGTAAAAGGTTGCTATTGCATTGGGCTTTGTGGATGCACTCAGTCTTCAAATGGACACCCAAGTCGGTGTTTCCAATAGGACTGTGTACAATTCTGAGCACTAATAAAATAGCATACTTCCAAATTTCCAAAATGGATAAGCAAAAAGAAAGGTTTTATTTTCTTTCTTTTTCTTCTCCCCGATGATTAAGAAGTACAATTATTAACTTTTAAAATTTAAGCCCAAGTTAGAAAGGAAGGTAGTAACCTCTTTTGTTCTATATCTCTCTTTTGTACAAACATTGGAATGATTTTTTTCTGTTGGAAAAAAACAAAACATGAATGACTTTCCAATTATGACAGAAGGAATTAAACTTTTTACTGGGAGATGAAACTATCAATTGTAGTCTTGATTTGGTCATTAGCATGTATTTCTGAATATTTTTCAAATTTCAAATGTTGAGTGACTTACAATTAAAATTTACAAAAGAGCATAGGACTAGCTGATCCTGTAGTGCAGCAAGTTAGGTGCTGTAGAAAAGAAGCTGGATGAACAACTGGGGTTGGAGTTCCAGCCCCATTGGCTCAATAAAGCATGCTGGGAATTCATACTTGCCCCAAGTCCTGCTGCAATGGAGAATTGGAAGAAAAAGGACTATAGCATGACCAGTCCCTACGGGGCTACTTTTTTTCTCTCTCTGTCTCATTCTTTATGTCTCTCTCATATATGCACTCACATCCTCTGGTATAAATAAATAATAATAAAGCATAGCAGAGACACATGGGAAATTAAAAAAAAAAAAAGAATACAGAATAAAAAGGATGAAAATGTCCTCCATCATTCTTCCTTTAACACCAAGGGTACTGGACACTATGTAAGCCAGGAAACATGCTGAACCTCATGTTTACAGCTAAAGGGAAGCCATCAATTCTTGAGAAAAAGACATAGGTTCCATATGTTTTGTTTGCAGGAACTAAGAGCTTACGAAGTCTCAGCATGTAAACTAGAACCTTCCCATGTGGGTCCAGTTACACTATCTCTATGCCACTGCCTAGTCTCTGGCACCAAATTTTTAATTTTTTTTTTTTTCCTTTTGGATCTTAGCACAAAAAGACATCAGGTGGAGTCTTCATCTTGAGAAAATGCGAAAGCTCTGGATAAAGGCTAATGGCATTTTATTGAATTGTACTTGGCAAAGGTAATTTCTTTGGAGAGTTAATCTACTGTAGTTCAAGCAAATTGCTTTTGATGTTCTAACTTGACAGAATCACCAAGTAGCAATGTGACCCTGCTTGCCTCTCAGTCAGTAAAATAAGGGATTTTGATGAGATGAACTTCAAGGTTTCTTCTAATTCACATGTTGTCTTATTTCTAGATTGAATCTCATTTCAACCTACTATTATTAACATGCCATCAGAGCCCAGACGCCCACAATATGGGGACTTCCATCACCTCTTATTTTACAGAAAATTAACATAACGAATATATCTGGACCCAAATCAAGTACTTGCAGAAAGAAAAACAATGCCTGCTGAATTCGTAAGTAAATACATAAATATTTCAAAGTTCCAACTGCCACTTTTGTACCTTATCTTTAAAAGGCACAGATTAATGACTAATGAGTGAGCAGACTATCCTGTGAATTCTAAAATAAACAACATGGAAATTTTGCTACAGCCAAGTGTGGTTCCAAGGGTAACCCATAGCGTCAAAATACATAGCTGCAATTCTAGATAAATAAAAATATAAGTACTTTAATGAGTGTCACATAAAATATAACCATCAATCTATCATGTTTTGTAGCAGCTGTATCTTGTCTGTTTTAAAGAATGAATGTATAATGTCAAAGCAGTCTCCTTGACTAAACTTTAGTCAGACTCTGTTAAGCCTTCTTCCTGACTAGGCCTTCCCCTTCCCCTCCACTCCACTCCCCCACCCTTGGCAGAACTACACAGCCCAGTTTTAGCAAGAATTCTGCTGGGCCAGTTTAGAGAGAATCTGTTTACCCTTGAGAGCTGATCACACTGTCCTACCCTTAGCAAGAGCATTGTTATGTCAGTTTAGCAAGACTCCCCTCCCCTGATGTCTTCCCTTGCTATTTTCCATCCACAGCTACCCTAGTCCTATATCCTGCTCTTTGACTATTGCCGGGGCTAGAACATGATACCCCAAGGTATGATGCTTTGATATGTCGAGTACTTTGAACTGAGAGACTGCCAGGGCCTTACAAGCAAGTAATTTTCTTTTGAACTGATCCCATAGCCTAATGGTTAAGAGAACCAGATCTTGGGACAAGCAGATTGTGTAATGGTTACATCGATGGACTCCCACATGGCCAACTGCAGTTTGAGTCAAGGACCTAGAGGCTCAAAACTCACACTGGGAGCATGTGTATATATACCCAAAATCCCAAGAGAAGAATGGAGGAGAAGGGACTGCAGCATGGCCATCTGCACTGGGGTAGTTGATTTCTTGCTTTCTGTCTCTGGTGAGTACACGCACCCTATAGTAAAAATCTCTCTCTCAACAGACACAGAGAGAGAGAGAGAGAGCGCCAGATCCCATATGCCTGACCATGGTTTGAACTTTGGCTCCAGTAACTTGAGAATCATGTCAGGTGTGTAAGCATGTATACCCAAAATCTTGACAGGATGGAGAAATGACGAAGGGATTGTGGCAATTCCACATCCAGCTGGATAGGGATGCTTTCTTCCTTCCTCTTTCTCTCTCTCTTTATCTTTATTTTTCTCTCTCTCTGGCAAACACACCTGACCTCTGGCAAATAAAACAAACAAACTAACTAAAACCAAATAATTCTCTTTGACCTTCTCCAGTCCTTTTTTTTTTTTTTTTCTATTTTTCTAACAAAATGAAGGACAAAGAAACTAGAATTCCTGGGCCAGTCCTATAGTCTGTAGTGGTTAAGGGAGACAGATCCCACATGGCCAACTGTAGTTCAATCCTGGTCCTGGTGACTTGAAAAACATGCCAGGATTGTGTGTGTGCCTAAATCCTGACAGGATGAAAAAATGGAGGTGTTGTGGCATGGCCACAACCTACCAGAAAGTACTATCTTCTTCTCTTCTTCTCACTCACTGTTTCTGCAATTAAAACAAGAAAAAGGAAACTGGAACACCCTTTCCCCAAGAGAGGATTGAAAAGCTAGAATTCCTCTTCCCAGAAAGCAAGCCATAAAACCTAGAAATGTCACTCTCTAACCTTCTCCATTCTCCACTGAACTCATGGAATAGGGTCCTGTCCCAAACTTGGGTAGAAGGATGCTACACAGAAGCCAACAAGTATCAGGACGAACAAGCTCTGCAGAGTCATCCCTCTGTCTGTTACTTTTAAATCATACATGTCTACATGAATGTGTACTCTACACTGAACCTACACTTAAAAACAAAGCTTTTTCCTAGGTTTGCAGATCTTTTTTTCTGGAGGCTCCTGTGTCATGTGTAAATGTGCTGTTTTTCCCTTGTTAATCTGCCATTTGATATAGGAGTGTCAGCCATCACCCTTGCAATAGGTAAAGAAAAGCTATCATGTGTTTGCCCTACACTATAAATCTCATTTGTCTTTGGGTATATGCAAAGCTCAGCCTCCTTCCTGTTGTAACAGTCACTGTGACATCTATCACAATAGTCCTGAACAAACTGATATTCCTTATTGTAGTATTAAAACTTTTTTTTGGGGGGGGGTTGGCTATGTTGCTGGATTCCCACGTAGTCGACCGGGATTTGCATCCCAGACCCGGTGGCTTAGAACTCATGCCGGGCGTGTGTGCTTGCGTGCCCAAGATCCTGAGAGGAGAATGGAGGAGAAGGGATTGCGACGTGACCATCCCCCCTGGGGGGTGACTTCTCGCTTTCTGTCTCTATGTCTCTGTCTGTCTGGCGAGCGCACGCACCCTATAGCGAAAACCTCTCAAACAAACAAACAAACAAACAAAAACCCTTTTTTTTAACAATAAGCTCTCTGTTCTTGCTTTTTTCTTTTTCTTTTGCTATAGAGTATATGCACTTGCTGGAGAAAGACAGAGAAAAGGAAAGCGAGAAATTATTTCCCAAAGCAAAGGCCACAGAGCAATCTCTTTTTCCTCCACTCTCTCTTGAGATTTTGGGCATGTATACGCATGCACCAGCATGTTTTTCAAGCTGCTAGGTCTGGGACTTGAACTGTGGTGTTGGCCATGTGTGATCCAGGAAATTAACCATCAGGCTGCCTACTGACCCAGTTCTTACTTTAAAAAATCCTTTCTTGGGAACCAGCAGTTAGCGTAATGGCTATGTCGCTGGACTCCCACGTAGTCGACCGTGGTTCGCGTCCCAGACCCGGTGGCTTAAAACTCACGCCGGGCGCGTGTGCATGCGTGCCCAAGATCCTGAGAGGAGAAGGGATTGCGGTGTGACCATCCCCCCTGGGGGGTGATTTCTCGCTTTCTGTCTCTATGTCTCTGTCTGTCTGGTGAGCGCACGCGCCCTACAGTGAAAATCTCTCCAAAAGAAAAAAAAAAATCCTTTCTTTAGGAAATACAAGATGAATTCCAAAAGTTCATGAATAAAGGGAATTAAAATACAAGTTTATTTTGGTACCCAGAAATTTGAAATTCAGGCATAATTTTTTTCATAAAATGCATCTTCCATGTACTTTTTGAAGGTCTTTCCTTCGTTACTCTTCCACTGAGGATATGACGCATGCTTACAGACACATCTTACATGCTATGCATGCTTATAGACACACCATACATGTTATGCATGCTCACAGACACATCTTACATGTTATGCATGCTTACAGACACACCTTACATGTTATGCATGCTTATAGACACATCTTACATGCTATGCATGCTTATAGACACATCTTACATGTTATGCATGCTTACAGACACATCTTACATGCTATGCATGCTTATAGACACATCTTACATGTTATGCGTGCTTACAGACACATGTTGCTTCCTGATATCCACCCAGCCATTACAATCATTTGCATAGAGGAACTCATGTTTCATTTTAATCAATCTACACAGTTTTAAAGAAAATAAAAGAGATGAATATCATTTTGCAAACTGACTCCTATTTCCAGGATAGGTTAGGCAAAACTGAACAAAAAAACCCTCATGTATTTAATTTAAATTTAATGACTCTCCATACTAATATATGTATTTTAAATTCCAAGACCAAAAATTTCCATGGAAAATAATCAGTGTAGAACCTGAACCTTTATCCCTTGACATTCAAAAGGAATAAGGTCAATGTTCTCACCTCCATTTTCGCTACAGTCCAGTTCAGTTTCCACACAGCAGTCAAAATGAACTTCTTAAAACATAAATTGGACCTTGCCCTCTCCTGCAGAGATACTTAAATAGGTTCCAATCAGGCTAAGGAGAAAAGAAAAAGCCATACTTTTTACTGCGGCCTCAGAGGCCCTGCTAGATCCTCCTGTTCGTTTTCCCATCGCATTTCAGACAATTCCTCATCTAATTCAGGAGGCGTCTCTCATTCTGGGCTTTCAGTGTTCTGAAGACAGCAGCCACATCTTGACCTCAGAACCTTTGCATGACAACCTACCCACTCTCTGGAATGTTCTTCCCACTGGTCTAATCACAGGCAGCTGCTTCTCATCCTATAGGCTCTTCTCAAATGGCACCTCCTCAGAGGCCATCTCAGACCACCTGCATCAAGGGCTGACTCCCATATTCTGATCTCAGGCACCTGATTGTTCATTTCATGGCATTCAACACGCTCGTGTTCATTTTATTTCCTGACTCGTTTTTGTCTCGCTGTCCTTGCAAAATGTACATTTTGTGACGTGAGTCACGTGTGCTCCCTGCTTCTGTTGCATTTCAGGCTCTGCATGAATACTCACTTCATGGCTAACTAAAGGGTGAGTCTACTTTTTAAATGTTCACATTCATGCTATAATCAAATCCATTTCCCATCTATTTTTTCTTTTTCTCTATTTCAAATCTTCAGTGTGTACTGGGTCATGGGGAAGGTCATGACACATTTTTGCATCGAAAAACAGAAAAGTATGTCATGACTTTTCTGACAAACTTATAGTTCCTAAACAAACTAGAAGAGTGATAAACTTCTCTTATCCTAAACTGTGATGACTCCTACAAGGACATAATGGTATTTTTACAACCTATCAGAGTTAACAAAGTTTTATGGCTACTGCAAACTAATGTGTTATCAGAGCAGCTCAAAATTAGAAGGCACGTCATTGGCAGAGGATCAGATAAAATATATCAAGAGACACTGAACATATCTTTTATTGTCAAAGAAGGCACTGGACAAAGAAGTGATACAAAAATTTCTTTCTTTTTCCACTATTAAATCAATTGTCCAATTTTCCTGTAAATAATAAATTTCAATAGTAATGGACTGAGACCTATAGAATTTTTGTCCTCTGCCTCCTCAAGACCAGCTGTTTTTCACATTTCAGTTATGAATTCAAACTGCAGTAGTGAAATCAATTCAGTGGACAATAATGAGAATTTCTAAAAATTAAGTACAATAGAAAGAATGGAAAACAACAAAAGACATTGCACAGATTTCTGGTTACTGCTGTTTGAAGATACTTGTTTTAGTTATGTGTTTGAAAGTATGTGTACGTATGCGTGTGTGTCATCTGTATGTGTGTGCACATGTGAGTACATGTGTATGTATGTGCACACGTTTTATGTATGTTGTATGTACATATTATGAGTTACAATATAAATTATGAGTTGCAGTTAAAAACAAATAAGAAACCACTATAGATAGTAAAAAAGATAGGAAAAAGGGCTAGCAACTCCCTGTAAGATGTGAAGATATCCAAATTCATTACATACTAGCTTTATTGTTTTTCCTATTTTGATACACTTCATTCTGCCTTGTATTTTAGATAACTGCTTTCATATCTATTTCCAAGTATAATTTAAAGCACCTTGAAGGCAGAAAAATGACGTGTTCACTAGTGAATCAAATTAAGCTTGGGACCAGCAGATGGCATAGCAGTTACATTGCTAGACTCCCACATGGCAGTTTGAGTCCCGGGTCTGGTGCCTTGAAATTCACACCAGGCACGTGTGCATGCGTGCCCAAGATCCCAGGAGGAGAATGGAAGAGAAGAGATTGCAGCATGGCCATTCCCCTGGAGGGAGATTTCTCTTCCCTTTTCATTGTCTCTGGCTCTCTTTCTCCCCCAGAAAGTACACATACCCTAAAGCAAATCCTCTTAAAATAATAAAATAAAATACAATAAAATAAAATAAATTAAGCTCACAAACTGTGTTGGGTTAGAGATGGCTGCAGGTTAGCTGATACCCCTTCCACTTAGAATGCACATTAAGAGTCTTTGTCTCTCCCATTTCAATCTGGGAGGGAGGGGTCTATGATTGGGCTGACCAATGAGAATTGCAGAAATGCCATGCTGTGCATTTCAGGGGCTGCAAACATAAATACTCTCAGAGTCTGACCTTCCATGTAAAAGTTTGACTGCTTCTCTAGAGAAATCATGTGCAGAGGTCTTGTGACTAGACAGTGAAGGGCAGAAACCTGCTGAGTCCTGCCTCTAGCCCTCTTCATAAAGGTAAAGACACATGAGAAGCCTTCTTGAGTTCTCTATACCGGGCACTGGCAAACCATGACCAACAGGGTAGCTGTCTGATTTATTTTAAAATTCTATTGGAACACAACCAGTCATTTATTTACACATTGTCTATGGCTACTTTAACATTATGAAGAAAAGGCTGGATAGCTGTGACAGATAATATAGCTCATAAAGCAAAAAATATTTACAATATGGTACTTCCCCTGCAAAAAAGTATGCTGACTATTCTTGTAAACCATTCAAGTTTGCTGACTATCTTCAACTGCACCAAATGGCACTGCATAAAGCAGAAGAAGGTCTCAGCTAAGATTGACCTGTATCCCTAGTCTACAAAAATCATGAAGCACAGGGACCAGCAAATAGTGTGGCGGTTAAGGCGCTGGATTCCCACGTGGTTAACTGTGGTTTCAGTTCTGGGCCTGGTGGCTTGCTTACTCTCTCTCTCTCTGGTGAACACATGTACCCTACAGCAAAATTTTTAAAAATAACGACGATAAATAAATGATTAAATATATTCTTTTAAAATCATGAAGCTAATACAGTGGTGGTTGTTTCAAGGATAGATTTTTATGCAACAGTATGAAACTGGGACAAAGTCGATTATCTGGAAGTGTGCTGCTGCTGTTTAAAGGTCTCTAGTATCTATGGCCTCAGAATCAGGCAGTAGACAGAAGCTGGAAAGGCCTCTTGGACAGATAGTAGAAAAGAAGAGAACTTTAAGGAGTCTGTCAGTAAAAGCCCCAAGATCTTTGAAAAGTCTGTTGTTGAAGCCTTGAGAGATCATGAAATTATTAGAGACTAGAGAATATAGGATGTCTTTGCTGAATTAACAGTAAGTTTGGCATTAGTTGCTTGAGATAATGAAGAAAATGGAAAAAGAATGTAATGAATTAATAGATCTGGCACGGAAGACTGACAGGTAGAATACAGAAAGCACCAAATTGATTCTAATTACTTACAGTAAAATGTAAGAGAGATAAACAGAAAAACTGTAGAATGTTAGAGAAGACTTCAAAGACCTAAAAACAAACAAAGATATGCTGGGTATAAAAATAAGCTGTTTCTCCTTCCCGATCTCTCCCAGCAATAGACTTACAACCTCAAAAGTGACCTCAGGACAAAGATAAAGTCCTTGCTACTACCAATATAGCATGGCCCTGGGGTAAAAAATCTTGAGTGTTTCTTAGTTGAGACCTTAAAAATATTTGAGGGTAAGCCTAATAGGCTCCTAAGAATCTTAAAGATAAGTCCGATAAACACTTATGATTAGAAAAAAATTTTCTTGTATTACTTTTCCAGAATATTCTGAAGTCCCAGCTCAACAGATGAACAGGACTGTATTAGATGCAAATGTGTGTATGGCTGTTATCTGGTGGATTCTATTACTTGATACACAACAGTCCTGGAAAATTTTTATGAAAAAGGAGAATGACTCAGAAGGAAAACCAAGAATCACTGTAACTGTATCTAGGAATAGGACTGGGCCCTAATTAAGAAAATGGTGTCCTGTCCTCAGCTGGATTTCAGAGTTAAAGCAGTTACTGCTACGTGCCTCCCATTCCCTGTCCCCCTTTTTAATTGCTAGAGGGGGCATATGGGTTCATGAGAGGGAGAGAAAGGAAGAGAGGGAGAGAGCACCTCCCTGTTGGAGCATGGCTGTGCTGCAATCCCTTCTTCATTTCTCCATCCTATTAGGATTTGGGGCACACTCCATCCTATTAGGATCTGATGCCCTTAACCACTAGGCTATAGGGCTGGCCTCATTTTTCCCTTTTTGAAGAGGAAAGTCTATAGTTACCTGATCACCATCTGACCATCATATGTTAGTGGGAGGGCAGATAAATCGATTCCATAGATCACAGGTCTTCAGGTAGAAAGGAACCATATTCAGAGTTTCATCTCAACACATTTTTAAATTCAAAGCAATAGTATCACAGGTGCAGATTTTCAAAAGTGGGAGGAATGTAAATATTTATTTATTTATTTAGATTTTTGCTATAGGGTGTGTGTGTTCACTAGAGACACACAGAGAAAGAGGGAACCCCCCCCCAAGGGGGGATGACCATGCCTCAATCCATTTTCCTTTCTCCTCTGGATTTTGGGTACACATGCACACACATCTGGTGTGATCTTTAAGCCACTGGTTCTGGGACTTGAACAGTGGCCAACCACATGGGAGTCCAGCACTTTAACCACTATGCCACCTGCTGGCCCCACGGAAGGAATATAAATCTGCGGCCAAAAAGTCAGCAACAGTCCTTCCATAGAGAATTATATCCCTCTGGCTAAATCCAGGGGCGCTCTGTGATTATATTTGCCAACAGAATACTGTGAAGCAATACAGTGCCAGTTTTCAGGCCTGTCCTTTAGGAGACTACCATTGTGTAGTCTTTTATTACCTATTTTTAGAGCTCTGAAATGCTATGTGAAATGTCCAATTACTCTGCTGAAGAGAGCATGTGGAAAGGTCTAGAGCTCACATGGACAGTGAGAAGGATAAAGCTCATCCTCGTCTTAAAACTGTGAATAAAGCTCGTTTTGATCCTCCAGCCAAACCACTAGCTGGATATACCACTATGGATGCCATATGGAGAAGAACTGTCTAGCCAAAAACTTCCCCAAATATAGACCCACAAATCCTGATATATAATGAAATGGTAGTTGATTTAAGGCACTAATTTTTTGGCCATCTGTTATGCAGCAATAGACAAGCACATTACATATTGCTACTACAAATACACAAATTACATTTTTAATATTACTAATTTCCAAGTCCATTGAGTTAATAAATGTATGGTCTCTGTTAAATTGGAAAAAGAGGTCTCTGTGGGGCCAGGAGATCATGCACTGGTGATGTACATGGACCCACATGGGAGAGTTCATGTCTTGGGACTTCCCCAAGCACACTGCGCATGTGCATGCCCCGTTATCTGTGCCAGCTAAGAAGAGGAGTGAATTGTGGTAGGGAGAACCTATTGGGGGTGTCTCTCTCTGTTTTTCTTTCTCTCTCATGGAAGAAATAAACAATCTTAAAAGAAAAAAAAGTGACTTTGCAGATGCAATTAAATTAAGGCAGTCGTACTGAATTTTGGCAGGCCTTACTCCAATTACTGGTGTCCTTAGGGACACAGACACACCAAGGAGAAGGCCACATGAAGATGGAGGCAGATATTGGAGCGATCCATCAGTAAGTCAAATTAAACTAAGGATTACTGCCACAAGAAACAAAGAAGGAGCTTCTCCTAAGCACCTTCAGAAAGAATACAGTCCTGGGACCAGCAGTTGGCGTAATGGCAATGTCGCTGTACTCCCATGTAGCCAACCGCGGTTCAAATCCCAGATCCGGTGGCTTAAACTCACGCCAGGCACGTGTGTGTGTGTGTGTCCAAGATCCCGAGAGAAGAATGGAGGAGAAGGGATTGAGACCATCCCCACCCCCGGGAGGTAATTTCTCACTTTCTGTCTCTCTGTCTCTCTCTGTCTTTCTGGTGAGCACACATGCCCTATAGGAAAAACCTCCCCCCCTCAAACAAAAAAAAAAAAAAAAAGAAAAGAAAAGGAAAAGAAAGAATACAGTCTTGTCAATATCTTGATTTTGGACTTTTAGCCCCCCAAAACTATAAGAAAAAAAGTTTTTGTTGTTTTAAGCCACTTCGTTTGGGAACTTTGCTAGTATAGTCCTTCGATAGTTTCCTTCAGCAGGTACAGAGTAGAATTGATGTTTATTACAAACTGACACCATAAAATACATCTTTTGGAATAACATTAATACTATGTAGCAACCTTCTCATGGCCCAGCGCACAAAAATCTCAGATATTTAGTCTGGTTCTCCATATTGTGCCAATGTCTTTTTTATGCTGATTTTCTAAGTCATTCTAGGCCTCCAGTTCTCCTGGTTCTTCCAATCCATTTAATGGCTTATAGACCTTAAACCTGAGAAAGGGCCAAAGTTGTAAAAAGTAATAAAATCCAATGAGGCAAAGCTATTACTTGCCAGCAGGTTGGTGACAAATAACTGCAATTATTCTCTAAAATGGGTTTTGGAAATTTTCTAAGGCCTTTAGTTACTCACTCTAAATACTTTCTGATAATGAGACTTGGGCCCAAACCCATGTGTGAAATATATAATGATGTATACTTAGATCTATACCAATACTTCAGAATGCCTATCATTCTAAAAACAGGAGGGAAGTTTGTGCTGCTGATTTTTACCTTATGACTGTCAGTATTTACAGCTAAGAAAGATGAGGCCTCAAGTCAACACTTAGTAAGTCTTCCTCCAAAGTGAGTGTTGACACCTGG
Organism: Tupaia belangeri chinensis; assembly: GCF_000334495.1. Classification (NCBI taxonomy): domain Eukaryota; kingdom Metazoa; phylum Chordata; class Mammalia; order Scandentia; family Tupaiidae; genus Tupaia; species Tupaia belangeri. Next base: position 825,015 of record NW_006208547.1, on the reverse strand, counting down.
CTTCAGCAAATGACCAGATAAATGTGACTATCACAGGATTTCGGTAAGGGCACTGCAGTATTTCTTAATTGACATTAAACCTCACTTAAGTAGCCCCTGGTATACCTACATAAAGTGCAAACTTATTGCCTTATTATTATTAAAAATGCATGTCATATTTCCAGATTGTGTTCATTTGGCCAACGGGACATGTGCTATAATGAGCTAGTACCAGATACATCTGTGCTATAAAAATAAATAATAACTACATGATAATCTTTTGATGTACAGCCAAGAATCATTTAATTTCTGGAGTCATAAAAAGGTGAAATGAACCACAAATGCAAAACTTCCTGGGAGTACTTGAAGAAAATATCCTTCAGAGACAAGTAACTCTGGCATTTCATAGAATAAAAAAAAATTAATTTCTTAGGGGAAAAGTCGATAGTAAAATGACATATTTCTGTACTAGAGTGATGAAAAATGTGAAAATATCTTTACAAGCAATAGTTTGTGCATTTTCAAAAACAACCTTATAAATCGTGCTAGAAAAAAAATATTTTTTTCAATGAGACAGACAGAGAGAGAGAGAGTGTGTAAGAGCGAGGCACCCCAAAGAGACTTAATGCCATGATTCCTTTCCAGCGTTAGCCAGGGAGGATCACAAGCACATGCACACATGCTCAGTGTGCATGGGCGACCTAGGGACATGAACCCAGGATCTTCCTATGCAGCCTAGGCCATGGCTGGCCTAGAGACAAATAAACAAAGACAGAGACGATCCATCATCACACATAGAAGGAACAGAAGTTCATGATCCTGGATGTAGGCTAACATCACTGCTCATTCACAGGTTAGCAGAATTATTTAAGCCACCTAACCTTTTCAGTCTGCTCAAATCTAGAATGCTATTCTAATATTATTGATATCACTGAACTGCTGTGATGAAAAATAAGAAAACTGCACAGAAATTCCCCTTATAAACTGCAAAGTATTAAATAGATGTGTTACTCATTAGCCTAACTAAAGTGACCCAAATTTACAAACGTTCATGTACATTCTCTCTGCAATGAAGCTTTGAATTTTAGGTTTCAGTTTTGTCTGTGCTCAATTCTCTGATGATGATGAGCTTTAATTTTTACTCAAAATATAAACTCAAAATATATCAAACCAGCATTCATTAGCAATGGAAACAATCTGTTCTTGGAAGGCTAAGAAGATGCTGTTAAAACCTTTTCACTGACCTTTCACAAAATCTGTTAAGTGGAAACAAGGGGTTAAGAGTGTAATGAACTGAGAAACATTATCTTATTTCTGAAGCATTTGTGATTTCACATGTTCCTGTTTCAAAGCCTTTTTTAACAGCTCTAACATAAGTCTCCATAGAAGTTTCAACTGGAATGCAGACAGGTTGAAGGGCACACAAGTAAAAGCTTGCTATTAGAATCAAAATGGAAATGACTCACTAATTGTTCCCTTCAAATTCAGACCCTAATCATTCTGGGCATGGTTCTACCCAGGTCCTCTGGCTGGGGAGTTCTCTGTGACTTCAAAGTGATCATGTCTATGAGAAGACATCAGCCAAATCATATCTGAAGGCAGAATTAAACATGAAAAAGTAGAATTTAAAAAAAAAATCATTCTAAAGGTATTAAAACAGAGCACTGTTTAATTGGTCTTGCACAAACAAGGACAAAGATACACAATAAACTATTGGTCCTGAAGCTATAAATTAGTTGTCAAAAGTTCAGGTGGGGGATGTTTTCCTCCTAATGCTTGATCATGTACTTTCTAATTTATCCAGGATAAAAATGAAAGTTCTTCCTGAAGTTTATGAGGAAGAATTAATCAAGATTTTTCAACTACTAAAGAACAAAGAATTCTGATATGCTCAGTTCAGTACTTTCTTCTTTGGATTGTATTCTTCAGAGAAAAAAAGAAGTGGACTGTCTGAATGTACTGCTCTGTGAAGCCACCATATGTATAGAGTGTCTGTTATGGCAGATACTGTGTCGAGGGCACCAGGCAATGCAGGCTGGTCCCTCCCTGCAAGGAGTTGGCCTATCTGTGAGGGATCACCATGTGAACCGCTGATTGAATATGCTGGAGTGAGAGCTAGGTAGGTGGGACTCAGAGACACTGGCCTGTGTGTCCGGGAAGAGATAATACATGCACTGAGTCTTAATAGACGTGTAGGAGTCAGCTGGGAAAAAGAAGAGTAGGGATCCACTAGAGGCAAGCACAGGCTTGATGGTACAGAAACAACCCAGTAGTCTAATGTGGCTGAGCAACAGAGCTTTGAGGTGGGAGGAGGAGTAGAAAGAGAGAGAAGAAGAAGCTAGAGAACTGAGAAAAGTTATTTGTGTCGTAACCAAAGATTGTGGACTGTTTCCTCAGTGATACAAGAACAAGTGAGTATGTCTGGGAAGAGCAGGCAAGTGCTCACATCAATCTTCCTTTGCTGCTGCTGCTTATTTTCTTTCTTTTTTTTTTTTAAGTTTACTTATTTATTTCCTCTATGAGAAGAGAATCAGAGCCTGTTCTTGACCTTTAAGACTGAGTCAGGTGCTTTTCTATGCGCCCTCGTGGTACCTACCCTTAGTTGAGCCAAGAAAGAGAGGTACCTCCAGCCGGGTCCCAATGCTGCAGTCCACCCCTAGCCTCCCCCAGCCGGCATCACACATGTAAGTGCTGGCATGTACTGGGAAGACTCAAAGTGCAAACCCAGCCCCTTCTCACGTGGGTCCAGTTGGGTTACTGCTGCTCCACTGTCTGGCCCCTGCTTGTTTGTTTACAATGGCCCTGGCAGCCGGAGCACAGAGGACAGCTAGCAATAAAACTGTGAGGAGCCATCACAAAAACTAAGGGAAGACGTGGTAAAGGTTTACTCAATACCACTAGGTGAAGAAAGAGAAGGAGGGCCACACTAATAAAGGAATATGTTAGCCATTGGACACAAATCGTCTGGTTACTAAATGCACACAGTTGCAAGGAAAGGGAGGCACATTTCCAATCATGTCCAGGTTTCCAACTCATGTGATTGGTCATCTGTGGTGTCTATCACTGAGCTGGCTGTTCTAAAGGAAGAACAGGTATGAGTTAGGAGTCCTGGGTTCTCAGCGTAGAAACTGAAAGAGGAGAGACCAGCAGCTGATGTAATGGTGATGTTGCTGGACTCCCACATAGTCAATCGTGGTTTGAGTCCTGGACCTGATGGCTAAAACTCATACTGGTCACATGTGCATGCTTGCCCAAGATCCTGAGAGGAGAAGGCTTACAACATGGCCATCCCCTTGAGGGATCATTTCTCACTTTCTGTTTCCCTGGCAAGCACAGGCACCCTATAGTACAAATCTTTCAAAAAGAAACTGAAAGGTGAATTACCTAATTATTTATTTCAATATAGAGTCTAATCTAACATGCCTGAAATCCAAACACGTCTGCTTTCCCTGCAACCACGCCCCCACCAAGCCCATTTCCTGTTCCTGTGGCCAAGGAGACTGATCTCCTTGTCTCCAGACTTACTCTATCTTCTATTCCTAAAGGCAGCCAGTTCCTGCTTAAAATTCCTCAGCATTTGTCCTGTATTGTCAGGTCCAAACTCAACCTCTTCCCTGCATCACGCACTTTCCTTCCTTACCTGTTCTGCGCTCAACTCCCTGTCCTCGTTTTTCATCTCTCTCTTCTGCCCACGTGAACCTTCTCCAGGGGAACCACTGCACTGGCTTCTCCCGCCCTGGGCTTTGGCTCACCCCCTTCCATCTATCTGGAACACTCACACCCATCCTGCTTCCATCTTTCCTCTGACCACCTTCCTGTCTACATCCATTGAGCCGCATATTAAGCATCATTTGCTGTTCCTGAACTCTACGAATGAGTCAGTGCTATTTGTCCTCATGGTACCCACCCTTAGTTGAGTTGGTAAATCGACACTTCTCCCATTTTTCTCAACTAGAAATCCCTTGAAGGTAGGACAGACCCTTGTCCACCCATGTGCCTCTATGTTAGTAAAACTATTCTATGTTAAACAATATCCATAATCTGTGAGAGTAAATGAGCTAATGTTCATACTCTCACAGTTACTGAGTCAGGGATTCTAGAGCGGCTTTCTAGGTGGTGCTAACACAGGGTTTGCCAAGGGGCTGCAATCATGGTGTCATCCAGAGCTGAGAAGACCCATTTCCCAGCTCATTCTCATGGCTCTTGGCAGGAAGTTTTGGGTCCTCACCGCATCGGCCCACCCCTCTGTAGTGATGTTGAGGTTGTGGTTTTCCCGGAGACAATGATCCCAGAGAAATAAATTCCAAGTTAGAAGTCAGTCTTTTACCTAATCTCAGGGTAACATGGCATCATTTCCGTACTATTCTTTGTCACACAGACCAACTCTGGTGCAATGTGGAGAGGCAACACAAGGATGTGAGCGGCAGGAGACAAGAATTATTGATGGTCACCTTGGAGTTGAATCCCTCCTCCTTCCTGCCAGTGCACAGCAGGACAATCATCCATTAGAGGTACTAAATGAATTCTTGGAAATGAATTTATAAATGCATGAATGAATCAAAGCTAAACAAATTTCTGTGAAGTTTTAGGCTACGCAGGAAATCTAGAAATCTGTTAGGTCATCGGGAAAGTCATGACGTATTTTTCTATGCAAATATGAGTTAGGACTTTCCTGATGAACCACAAAAAGATAAAATTTCTATCCTTTTCATAGGGTTTTCTCAAAAAAAAAATGTGCCATCATCTCTGGGATGTTAAGATCTCTGTTTGCATGAGATATCTTATGCAATGATATTAGTTTAATGGCATATGGTTCTTTTATTCTCAGAGGCCTGAGCAGACAGGAAATCTCTATGAGATAACATCAAACATCATCTCTTCACATCCTTAAAAGAAAATTAACCAAACAAATGTTGCTACCCACAGATTCTCATAGTTTACTTGTAACACAGTTTGTTTCCTTGTGGGTTTTCTGAATCATTTAGGATGATTAAAAGGCATTGGAAAACAATGTTTAGAGATGGCAGATTCATTAAATAAGAAAATGAGACCCATAAAGAAAGCAAAAGGATATTACCTTATTTTACTTTTCACTGCACTTGTAAATTTTGTGAAATTTTATACTGAGCTGAGTAAGATATAATTAAAAAACAATGAGAAGTGTTCCAGAAGTACATAGAAAATGCATACTATGGAGAAACTATACTTAGATTTCACATTTTTGACACCAAAATAAATCTGTATTTTAACTCCATGTTTCCATGAACTTCTTGAAATAGCTTCATATATTATTACAATCATAGATTTGTCTACTGAGACTTTTGTGCAACTATACTACATTAAATGTCATTTGATTATTCTAATAAAATTTTAGGCCACAGATAAAATCAATAAGCATTTCTCTGTCTACCTATAAATAGAATAAGTTGTCAAAACAGATGGATAAATGTGCAATGCAAGGTTCTAATATGTTGGTAATGTGCTTAAGAATAAACTAGCAAGAAAACAATCATTACATTAATTTCTTTTATATACAAAACTCAAGAGAGAATGTTACACAACGAAAGCTGCAAAACATTTCTGAACAAAATTAAAGAAGACATAAATATAAGTGGCAAAGTGGTTCTGGTGCTAGACTCCCACATGACCAACCACCATTTGAGTCCAGGACCCGACAGCTTGAAAATCATGCCAAGCATGTGTGTGTGCATGGCCAAAATCCCAGGAGGAGAATGGAAGAGAAGGGATTATGGTGTGACCATCTCTCCTAGGGGGTGATTTCTCACTTTCCCTCTCACTGTCTCTCTGTGTTTCTCTCCAGTAAGTATACACATCCTATCGCAAAAACCTTAAAAAAAAAAAAGACATAAATAAGTGGAAATAGATTTGATGATTATGGACTAGAAGACTTAATAATATTAAAATGCCAATGCTATCTGAAGTTATCTAAAGAGTCAATGCAATTCCTACCAAAATTCCAATGACTTTTTTTGCAGAAATACAAAATTCATATAAAATGTCAAGGGACCCAGAAGAGCCAGAACAATTTTGGAGAGAACATAATAGCTGGAGAACTAAAATTTCTTTTCTTTCTTTTTTTTTTTTTAGAGGTTTTGCTATAGGGCATGTACGCTCACCAGAAAGACAGGGAGAGACAGAGAGACCAGAAGTGAGAAATCACGCCCAAGGGGGATGGCCACACCGCAATTCCTTCTCCTCCAGTCTCCTCTTGGGATCTTGGGCACACATGCACCTGGAGTGAGTTTAAGCTACGGGGTCCAGGATTCAAACCGTTGTCGACTACGTGGGAGTTCAGTGACATAGCCATTACACTAACTGCTGGTCCCATGGAGGACTAAAATTTCTTGATTTCAAAATATATTACATCAGTTCTGCTTCTAGGTATGTGAAGCATACACCCAAATTAACTGAAGGCAGAGAGAATCAAATAGATATTTTTATACCCATGTTCACAGCAAATTATTCACAATAACTGAAAAATAAAAACAACCCAAATGGCTATTGACAGAGTAAGTCACATGGTAACAAACCTTTTCAAGACATAAAAAACACATACATTCAACGTCTTTCAACCAACTCCATCTGCATTCACTTTCATGAGAAAATTGAATATATCCATTATATTCTACATACCATAATAAGTAAGAAGTTTGGGAGGAATAAATGCTGCAGAATGATGTTACGTTTTAAACTGGATTATTATTTAAACCCGTAAAGGACATAAATGTCCACAGTTTTCAAGTCGGAAGCCGAGAGAGGAATAACCAATTTTCTATTAGGATTACCAGCAAAATACAAAGCTGCATTTCATTCTCACTGGTGGAATACTGTGTCTTACCAAATTGTCAGTCTTCCAAGATCCCATTGCTCTCACTAGTGAGCAGTCAAAATGGTTTACATGTGCTTGGTTATTATGATGACTTTTTCAAAATGTAGTGCTTTCTTTCTGTCTTTCCTCATTTTTCATTTTGTTTTAAACATAAGGTCCATTTAAAAGAGAATGGAACCTCCAGGTTTGGCTCTCTCTTATGATGGGTATTTTCTAAGAAAATATGCATAGGATAACTGATAAAACAGCCCATCCCCAATAGGCATGTTATTAACCCAGTTCACTGCTGATGTCTTGCAATCAAATAAATCTGTTCTGAATCATGTTTAGAAAGGTCAGTTTGAATTAGTGAGAGAAGGAGTTTGTAAGTTTTATATGTAACTTTATTACTCACAAGTGTATTTTTACAATGTAATTTTTATTAATATGTTTCCAGGGTCAGCCAGTGTTGTAGTGGTTAAGGTGGCTGGACCCACATGACTACCTGCCTGATTCCAGACCCAGCAGCTTGAAAAGCAAGCTGGATGCATGTGGACCCAAAATCCCAAAAGGAGAAGTGGAGGAAAAAAGATTGCAACATGTCCATTCTCCATAGGAAATGTTTCCTCACTTTCTCTCTTTCAAAGTCCCTGTCCTGTGAGTACACGTGATTTAATTTTTTAAAGTTTCCATTTATAGACCTTGTTGAGTCTGTTTTATATGACTTACAATCCTCCTCTTTCTACTGAATGAATTTTTGGGAGAGTTTCCACATATCCTCACCCACTTTCTCAGATCCCCCTGTTAACATCTGGCATTACTGTGATGCATTTGTTACAACCGACGAACCTATATTGCTAGATGATTGTTAAGTGAAGTCCAGAACGCACATTGGGGTTTATTTTTGATACACCTCCAGTGGGTTTTGACAAATGTTATAATGACATGTATCCCCTATTACAGTATCATGCAGAATAATTTCACTGCTTTAAAAATCACTCGTATTCCATCTTTTTTTTTCCCTTTCCCCAAGGCCCTGACAATGCCTGATCATTTTATTGTGTTCCTAGCTTTATCTTTCCCAGAATGTTACACATTTGGAATCACAGAGTTGTAATCCTCTCAAATGGGTCTTTTAACTGAACAACATGCACTTAAGGATCCTTCAAGTTATTTTGTGTCTTGACGGCCATTTCTTCTGATCACTTGACTTGGTAATATTCCACTCTGGCTGTACCACAGCTTATCTATCCATTCACCTATGGAAGGACATCTTGGCTGCTTCTAAGTGTTGGCAATTATGAATAGAGCTGCTGTAAACCTTAGAGCAGAGGCTTTTTTTGTACAGTTAAGTGTTTTCACCTCATTTGGATAAATACCAAGGAATGTGATTGCTAGGTCACAGAGCATGTTTAGTTTTATTAGAAACTGCCAAATCGTCTTCCAAAGTGACTGCACCAATTTGCATTCCCACCAGCAGTACATGGGAGTTCCTGCTGTTCTACATCCTTGCTAGCGTTAGGTGTTGTCAGTATTTGGGATTTAGCCATTCTCATAATCATATTGTTAGATTCCACTGTTGTTTCAATTTACACTTCGCTAATGGCATACAATGTGGAGTATCGTTTCCTATTGCCTGTTGACATCTGCATACACTCATCAGTGAGATCTGTTTAGATCTTTTGCCTATTGTTCAGTGTCAGGAATTCATTATAT
>NW_006208547.1:804560-816460 GCF_000334495.1 Tupaia belangeri chinensis | reverse complement strand
ATATATAGTACATATATACATAATACATATATATAAATTAATTTTCTTGCCATCTGTGGCAATGTCCCATTTTAAAACAGCTTAATTAACTGCCTTATTCACTTTTATTTGACCAAAAACATAGAATTGGCCACTCACATAGCATATATCTAGCAAGTATATGAAGACATCCATTGAATTGCTTTTCTACTATAATATAGATGTGAAGAAAAACTGGTTTTGCTCAGGCACATTTCTGCCATAGTTATTAAAAATAAAAGCTGATTTATATATTCTGCAAAAACAAAATTTGACTACTTGGACCAGACAGAAACTTAATGAAAATGTATCAATTGACTTTCAAAACTGCCACTCAATTCACAGAGAGTTACTTGCATTTCAGTCAAGAAAATTCATCTTTTTCCAACCAAACACTAGGATCAAGATGGCTACAGCCCTGATTAGGTGCCCTTCCCCAAGTTAATTATGCTTGCCTCTTTGAAATACGTTTACATTTCGATCCTAGAAGTAGGGACATCCTCTCATTCCAATTGTCAAAGATAGACGAAATTTGAAAGCATATATATTTTCTTGCTGATTCAGCCAGTGTCATGATGGTTAGGACAGCTGGATTCCAGATGCTTGACTGTACACTACAAGTTCTGGACCCAGGAGCTGGGGAAACACACAATGCACATGTGTCTGTGTCCAAATTCCTGAAGGGGAAAATGGAGGAGAAGGGATTATGCCATGGCTATCCCCCATGAAGGGAGCTTTCTCACTTTCTCACTTTTTCTCTTGTTTTCTATTTATCTCGGGCAAATGCATGTGCCCTCTTGCCAATTAATACATACCACACTAAATCAATTCAGGTGGAGTATTACAGACTACTGGGTAACCCCAAAAGGAGGCGGGGGGAACAGTCATTGTTTGCATGTGCAACAAATCAACAAATCTCTGAAGCTACCTTGGAAACTAATTTGAAGATACTTAGAAGACGAGTCTTGACCTGAAAGAACTCTAAATGAGTACAACAGGAATCTGTAAAATGGGGGGCCAAATAGTGATAAGTAGCAAAACTGATGCTCTGGGAGGCTGACCCACATGAATAAGTTCCAGGTTCTCATCAGGGGACCTCCCTGACAACACCAGGCCGTATGTGCCCATGATCTGAGGCTGGCTGAAGCTGGGGGTGGATCACGGCATCAAAATCCTCTTACAGGTTCTCTCTCTCTCTCAGAAGATATAAGTAAAATAATTGTTTTTTAAAAATCTATGTAAGAGGCCAGTAGGTGGCATGGTGGTTAAGGTGCTGCATGGCCAACAGCAATTCCAGTCTCAGATTTGACAGCTTGAAAATAACACCCTGTGTGTATATGTGTGTGTGCACGCCCAGAATCCCAAGAGGGGACTGAAGAAGAAGGGACTGTGGGAAGACCATTCCCCCTGGGGGAGTAATTCCTTACTTTACCTCTCGCTATCTTTATCTGTCTCTAGTCAATGAACACACATGTCCCATGGCAAAAACCTTTAAAAAAAATTAAAAATCTGGGGCCAGCAGGTGGTGTAGTGGTTAAGGCTGCTGGACTCCCATATGGCCAGCTGTGGTTCAAGTCCCGGACCTGGCAGCTTGCTTTCTCGCGTTCTCTCTCTTTCTCTCTCACTCTGTCCCTCTATAATCAAATTAAAATAAATAAATAAAGGTAAATAAAATAATTATGTTTTTAAAAAATTAAAAATCTATGCAATACTACCCACACTCAATTACAATTTGTGCTTCTGGTTGAACTCTGGAAACTACAAAGAAGCTTTCTACAAAATCCATTTTAGACACTATTTTTCTTTATAATTTCTTTTTTGAATAACTATAATATACAGTTAAACAACAGCTAACCTTAGATAACATGTGCTAAAACTGATTTGCCATCCTTATCAGAAAAACAAGAGATGTGTCCTATATGATGGCTCTGTTAAAAAAAATCCTATTAAGTCTTTCTCCACAATCTATTCACACCAAACACCAAGCTATTCAATCCTATGTAAAGTCCTCCAGGCTGTGCAAACAATTGAGCTGGGTGAATCATCTCACCTGCAACTTCCGTAAGTTATCACTCTCAAGCTTTAACTTTCTGAAACAAAAATTTTAGGTTTTTTTCCCACAAGAATCTTGAGTTCGGTGTTTATGATTATAGATTCTTGTCATATAAGAGTTGGCCAGTATTAACTACAGTGTAAAGTGTATACTAAAAAAAAAATACTTGCTGCAAAGCAAGCAATGTTTTGATTATTGGTAATCATATTACTTGGCAAGACATAATCACCATAGGGATATTTCAAATGGACAATATGGTTTTCAACTAAGGATTGTCAAAGAAAGTTCATAATTCTAACTTGACACAAGTTCAAGAATTAATGTATAGTTTCCACTTCCACCAAGGAATAAGAAGTTATATGGAACAGGCTAGTATTGCAATTGGAGATAGGTAATAATATTTGAAAGGAGAGTTCCTTTCACAAGAAAAGATGACTTTCTGTCAATAATACTCAGTGTGCTATACCAGGGACACACTAATCTAATAAGAGAAAAGAGTCTGATTTTTCTCACAAACTGTGGGCCCTCTTATAGCAAGAAAGAGGGCTTATTACTTGCTCAATTCAGGTGGATAAAGTGGGACCAGACTAGAAGTTTGTGTAATGGCATGCCAGGGTTCCACCAACTGTCAGCATAGCTAGTCATGGCTGTGAATTACAGCAACACAATTGCGGGTTACCATAGCAGGAGCATCTTCTGGGTCACTATTAAATACTGAAAGAACTGAAATTTGCTTAGTAACTTAAGAATTTAATAATATTCATCCTTTTTTTTTTTACATTTAGTTCAATATTGTATTAAATTCATAACATTTTAAATCTGTCCTTAGTATGACCTTATTTTCAGTGCCTGTGTAGAAATTTCTGATGCAGATAGTTATTCAGAAGAAGGATCACCCCCATCAGATGCTCACAATCAGTCTAATGTAAAGTGTCAATAGAAGCAGTACACTCGTTCTTTTTTTTTAGAGAGAGCTTTTTGCTACAGGGCACCTGTGCTTGTTGGAGAGAAACAGAGAGAGACATAGAAAGACAGAAAGCAAGAAATCACCCCTCAGGGTGGATGGTCATACCACAATCCCCTCTCCTCCATTCTCTTCTCGGGATTTTGGGCACACACACACATGGCGTGAGTTCAAGTCACCAGGTGCAGGACTTGAACCATGGTTAATCACGTGGGAGTGTAGTGCCTTAATCACTATGCCACCTGCTGACCCCACATTCATTATTCTTATTTTTTTTAATTTTTTTTATTTTTGGAGAGATTTTCACTGTAGGGCGCGTACGCTCGCCAGACAGACAGAGAGAGACATAGAGACAGAAAGTGAGAAATCACCCCCCAGGGGGGATGGTCACGCCACAATCCCTTCTCCTCCATTCTCCTCTCGGGATCTTGGGCACGCACGCACACGCGCCCGGCGTGAGTTTTAAGCCACCGGGTCCGGGACGTGAACCGCGGTCGACTACGTGGGAGTCCAGCGACATAGCCATTACGCTAACTGCTGGTTCCCCGACATTCATTATTCTTTAACCAAAATCATTGCCATAGCTTCCTCTGTGCACCAATAGGGTTTATCTTATTTATAGCAAAGTCTCCAATGTTTTGTACATAGTAGGTCTCTAAAAAGTTTTGTAATGAATTAATAAATATACAAAAGAGTATGGAACATTCGGGATCATAAATGTATTTGGTCTGAATGTGGACTTAGTACGTTGTGAATGGTCAGGCTAACATATATATCCTTTGATAAAAGGTGCTGAATTTTTATAACAGTTTGGAAAAGAATATGGGTTTTGAAACCTATGGGTGAAATATTTGGAAATTCCCCAAAATAGAACCAACCTTTTTTTGCATTCAGCCCTTTATGTCTGTTATTCCCATGAGTAATATCTAATATTTTCCCTTGAGCTCCTAATTAATACTAGATTTTCCAAAATCGCTCACATTTATCCTCTAAGAACTTGCTCTCTGAAGAAATAGTCCGACTTACATTGCCAAGAAGTTTATATGCCTGTTGTGCATCAATACTTGCATAATTAAACTAGTGTTTTCTTTTTCCCTAGCTTTCAGAAAACATACAAATTTAAACAGAATTCTAAATAGAACTCTGCTGAAACAATTGTAGGTATTGTTATTTCAAAGATACAATTTCCATTGTCAAATGACTTAGAGCAAAGATTTCACTCTATTTAATCTTCAGAATTGATTTCCTAAAGGAAAGTCTTAACTGTCTATTTGGCAAAAGAAGGGAATACTTAACTGGATGATTTTATACAAATCAGTGTTTTGTAAGTGTTTCACATATTCATGCATTGATAGTTAGCTTTGTACTAGAGACAACAGAAATGTAAGTCATTTTGTTTCCTTGGTGGGGACAATAGTTAGTGATAGGGTGGGGACAGCAATTACTAACGTACTCAGTAGGTTCCCACATTGACTCACTATGTCCCAGAGACTTCTGCTTCTTTTGAAAATTTGGTTTCTTTGTTTCTGAGAGAGAGGGAAAAACAAACAAAACCCTAACAGAGTCTAACTGGCAATATATACCCCATTTTCAGTTTGTCTGGAGCACAGGCAGGAGCACAGGCACACACGGCACGGCACACTCCAGGAGGTCTCAAGATGTGAATTCAGAACCTTTGCCGTGTGGACTCAGTTGTGTTACTGTTGTACCACCACTTGGCTTCCAGACTTATTTTATACATCCTTCCTCAAGGTGGCTATCACTATTCTTTCTCCTCTGGAAATTGGACACTTTTATAGTTTGAATGTATTTTCCAAAATTTCACAAGTTGAGATCTGATCAGTTGTAAAGGTATTAAGAGTGGATACTTAATCTGACTATAGTGTTGAAGATGAGGATTTTTTTGTGTTGATTAGGGTTTGATAAGTTGGAAATATCATCAGGATGAGGTTCCCCTAACTGACCTTTGGTAACTTTATGAGAAGATTATGGGACCAGCAAGTGGTATGGTTATAAAGGCAATTGAATCCCACGTGGCTGTATGTTTCAAGCCCCAGATCCAATAGCTTGAAGAACACACTGAGCACGTGTGCATGCATGTCCAAAATCTTGAAAGGAGAAATAGACGATAAAGGATTACACTGCGATTGTCCACCATGGGGAATATATTTTCATCTCTCTCTCTCTTTTTCCTCCAACAACTGCATGGACCTCTAGCGAAATTTAAAATAAAAAAGAACATGCAGAGACACACATACAAGGACACAGACATATGTGTGAGGATCTGGAGGAAAACACTTGAGTAAGCTATTCTTGCTCTGTCCTGCCATGGGATCCATGTGCCCTCTGGGACACTACAGAAGCCCCCATCAACAAGAAGATCGCCATGAGAAGTGACCCCTGACACTGGATCTCCAAAATCATGAGCAAAATAAACCTCTATTCTTTACAAATTGCTCAATGTGATATTCAATTATTAGTGACAGCAAAACAAAGTGAAACAGAGAAAGAAATATGTATGACAATTCATCAGGAAGGAAGCTTGAATATTTAGCTTCAAACATTCAGTTTCCTCCTTGTAGTTTCTTGGGTATGACATGTCATTATAAACTCAGAACATCTCTCACATCCCCCCTGTGCCTTTTGAAGGAATGCTGGGTATGGGAACATGAATGATGGCAAGGATTGTATACTTGCCTCACACTTCTTTTCCCAAAGTTGATCCTTTCTAGCTCAGTGATAAAGATGTGACCATGTGATCATTCATTCAGCCCAAGGACACCAAGCATTGATAGCGCTCATCAATATTTTTTGCTTCTATACCATGAAATGGTTTATTTTTCCTTCCAAACACTTATTTGTGTTACTGACATCTAAAATATTAAGTAGTTGCAAAAAGGTGTCATTTCCATTACCCTATAATTAATTGTATTTTAAAACAAAACCGCTAATTATATCTACTGAATACAAATAATAAAGTGATCCCAGCATCATCAACATCAAAAAAATATGATCATTCTGTACTTGAAGAATCCAACATCTTAATCATTCTTTCTCTTCCTAAAGTTATATCAATATTTTACCTCTCCCATAGAATTTCAATTTCTCCTATAAATTCTTTACTGAAAACTTTTGCTAGACTGATCGTACTTCTTCGAAACAATTTATCTATAATTATGATTTTTACTTTTTTCAGTTATTTTTATTTCTGAGAGTGAAAGAAAGACACAGAGAGGAAGAGGGAGTGAGACAAGCATTCACATTGCAACGTCCCCTCCCCTAAGTCCTCTGAGCCAGCCAGAATCATGGGCACACTCACCACTCATATGGATCCAGCATCATTTGAATAGAGCATTACTGCTGTGCACCAATACAGCCCAAGATTGTTATTTTCTGCCCCTATAAATCATTTACTTTCTCAATACTAACACTGGTGTTTTGCACGCACCCTTTCTTTGATGCTGCAGTGGGTTTTACTTCTTAAACATCACACTACATTAAAACTAGGGATGAATAATAGGTAAGCTTTTATTTTGTAGAGTAGGAGATTGGAATTTAGAATACAGATGTGGGAAAGGGAGCACATTTTAACCACAAGAACATTTCAGGCAGATCATCAGCACTATGGAAGAGAATACGGAAGATGAGGATCTGAAACTCACTCT
Organism: Tupaia belangeri chinensis; assembly: GCF_000334495.1. Classification (NCBI taxonomy): domain Eukaryota; kingdom Metazoa; phylum Chordata; class Mammalia; order Scandentia; family Tupaiidae; genus Tupaia; species Tupaia belangeri. The sequence continues at coordinate 809,760 of NW_006208547.1, read as the reverse complement.
CCTAAAAGTCTTCATGCATAGGATCACCACAATGTTTTCATGTGCTTGTGGTGGCATGCATACCCTGACATGAAAACCAGTCAGCTGAAAGCCCACTGGCACCAAGAATCTCATATAGACTTGAGTCAGCCTGAAAAGTGGCCCACTCACCTACCATTCATCAAGAAGGCTTCATGGAATCGAGGGCTTCTATCCTACGTCTTGACCTCTTAGTTGAACACAGCCTCATTAAATAATCATGGAGTTTGGAGTTAGACTGCCATGTTCAGAAGCACAGTTCTTCCACCTGTCATCAAAATGAACCTTATAAAACTCCATACATCTCTGGGTCTCAGTTTCCTCACCACATAACGTTAATAATGTGAAGATTAACTGGACGATACATTTTCAAAGTACCTAACAGCACATACGATATATTTGTTTTCTCTAATATATTTATAATATAAATTATATATAAATATGTGTGTGTGTGTGTATGTGTGTGATATATATATGTATGTATAATTTCATTACTTTATTTCTTCCATGGAAGACTGAACAGAGAGACAGAGAGACCACCTCAACTCTCCCTTCATAACACAATCCACCCCCAGCCTCAGTCAGCCTAGATCATATTTATGCATTCATGTCCAATGTACACAGGGAACCCCCAGGACTTGAGCAAAGGATCTTCCCATGTGGGTCCAGTTGCTTTACTGTTGCGTCAACTTCTAGTTCTCCAGATATATTTTTAAATCATATATACCTTAAAGTCAAAATACAAAATGGCAGAAAACAACCTAAATGGTGCATTTTCTATGTTTCTACTTTTGTTTTATTTTTTAGTTGTATTTAGTTTTAAAAATGTGTTATCGGGAACCAGCAGTTAGCGTAATGGCTATGTTGCTGGACTCCCACGTAGTCGACCGCGGTTCGTGTCCCGGACCCGGTGGCTTAAAACTCACGCCGGGCACGTGTGCGTGCGTGCCCAAGATCCCGAGAGGAGAATGGAGGAGAAGGGATTGCGGTGTGACCATGCCCCCTGGGGGGTGATTTCTCGCTTTCTGTCTCTATGTCTCTCTCTGTCTGTCTGGCGAGCGCACGCGCCCTACAGTGAAAATCTCTCAAAAAAAAAAAAAAAAAAGAAAGAAAAAATGTGTTATCAAAGTCTGCATCTAAGTAATGGCTCTTCAAGGGTAAGATCTCAGATGTCACCCAACAGTAAGATGAATCTGAAGGAAGAGCTTCCCTACTGCCCCAAAATTGTTCTGCATTGTCTGTTCCTGACTCCATCTATCTATTCAGTGGTCTTGATTATGATTCTGGATTGACCTTTTCAGTCCTCCAGACCTGGAAAGAAACTGTTCCAATCTTCAGAGTGAGCCTCAAGTCATCCCCACCCATCCATATTCTCTGCAGTCTCTTAGCAAGGTCCGAAGCAGGGGTAATATGGGGGGGTTGTCACATTTCTGGTGTCGTCTCATACAACCAGCTAGTTCCATTCAGACAAGAACACACTCCTGGCCTGTGCAAATCTGATCATTTGACCTCGAAGGAAGGGCAAACAGAACCCATTCCTCGGCCTAATCAGTGTCCCTCAGATGCGTCAAGCAAAGGCAACACTTACTTTTACTTTATTTGACTTTATGAATAATAGACTAAACAGCTTAGAAACCCATAAACAGTTTTTTAAAAATCAAAGAGAAAGCCCAACATACTCTGGCATTTGCCTCAGTGCAGAAAGATTTATGCCACGGAAATACTTTCAAGGTTTTTTTTTTTCCTTTTTAACATGCTAAATTTCCTATAAAATGGTTCTTTTGATCATCTTAGAATTATTGTCTGCCATTTGTCTTGTAAGACTTTAAACAGGTACCTTTCTTATCCCTCAATTCTCTTCTTAGCCAAACTTAGCTTTGCAAGATCACTCCCTAAGTTTCAATACTTCCAAAAATTGTGTTTTTATTTATATGTTAATGACTTCAACGTTTTCTATCCTCTTCTTTAAGCCTTCAAGTTAAGGTCTTTCGATCTATGTCTCACTTGAAGTTTTTCTCCCCCTTTAAAACATAATTGCCTCTCTCACTAATCATTTTATACTCAGTATAATAAATGTAGTTTGAAAATAAACTAGAGCCTATTTTATTTTATGAAAGCTACAAACAAGTTATACTACTAGGTCGCCAGGCTGACATTATATTACCAACCATCATGTTTTATGAACTATCACCTTTACATTTTTTTCTTCATATATCAGGGTTTATGGAATTATTTTATAGACGAGATAAAATATATAGTTCTAAGAAAAATTATTGAAAATAGGCAAGTTTCAGGAATATTCCAGCTTATCTATTTTGGGTATATAGCTTACACATTGCCCGGAACTTTTGGAGATCTACTGACACGTAAACAGTTTCAATATAAGCTGCTGTCATCACCGATTCAGAGATCTGAAAGTCCCAGTTGCTTTTGTGCTAAACTGTGATGCAGAACATGTTTCTATTTCAGACATTACGAAAAATCCTAAGTGACTAGATGTATTGTCATTCAACTGAAAATCATACAAATGCACTGGAGCAGGATCTTAAGTTCTATGGTTGGGTTCTCTGGATATGACAAACCTAAGGATTTAGGAGAAGACAGGTCCAGGATTAACATTCACACTGCAAACCTGTCTAGTATTCTTCTCTTGAAATATGACTTAGACCCTGTTAACTACCAGTTTTATGAAGCATGCTCTGACCAAGGTGAGTGATGATGGTTTTATCTTCTGCCATGGATTAGAATTTAGCTAGATCTTCAGGTCCTTGTTTTTTCAACTCTGCTGAATGTGATTTGTATGAGCATTATCAAAATAGGAAGTATTCAGGCAGGGCAGTGTTCCTTTCCAGTAAACATGGGATGCTTCTTATAAGCACAGTAATTTAGGAATTAAAATGAAAATTTGTTTCGGCAGTTTACATCGTTTTTAAAAAAATGTTACATTTTCAACTTTTGAATCATGCTTAACAAATTTGTTTCTATTTGAACATATAACAAATGCATAGATACTTTTATATTTTTCAATTTCAAACTTGAAACAAAAATTAACACCATTTGAAACCAGCAGGTAGCATAAAGGTTAAGGGTCTGGGTCCCACATGGCTGGCTGTACTGTTCTAGTCCAGGACCCAGCAACTTGAGAATCATGCCAGGCACGTGTGCATGCATGCCAAAATCCCAAGAGGAGACGGGGAGAAGTGATTGCAGTGTGGGCTTCTCCCCGGGGGAGTGATTTCCTATTTTTTTTCTCTCTCTCTCATGAGTACACATGCCCTATAGCAAAAACAAACCAAAAACAAATTTTACAAACAAAAAACTTTCAATATATTGCTTGAAAGTATAAATTCATAATAGATATGCATTTTCAGTTTTGAAATTAAGCATTTTTTTCCATTAGCTAAAACATGGGAAATTTTCTATACAATTTGAATCTCACTGACTTCCAAGATAACTGGAGACAAATAACAAGCTCTTTCAAATATCAACACATGGTAAAGATAATCCACCTTTCAAGAGCAGAGGCAAAATAATATATACAAAGGGATTTCAAAAAGTTTATGGAATAATGAAATTAAAGTACAAGTTTATTTTGATGCAATTTTTTAAATTTATGCACAGTGTTTTTTCATAATGCTACTTTCCATGAACTTTTTTAAGACACATACACACACACACACACACACACACACACACACACTTCATTCTAAAGGTAGACAAGGTACCTCCTCCCATTACCAATGAGTCTTATAGGTAGGTAGACCTTCAGTTGTGAAATGAAAGGTTGTTCAGCCAATCTGAAATTCCTATTTCCATATTTAACATCTCACTTGCTTATTTCTCTCTGCTAATGGTGTCTTTCTTTTACAATAGCTGGCTTACCACCTAGACTGAAGCTTTGAATTCTGCAACTCTTGCTTCACATTGCTGCATCCATTTAATTCATTGCCAAGTTCTGCTGATTTTATCTCCACCATCCCCCAAGCAGATGACCTTCCATGCAAATACAACTGTTTTAGGTGGTCATCCTCATACTTTTTCTCAAAGCTATTTCAATGTACTCATAAATGTTTTCCTGTATCCAAGTCTGCTTTCAGCAGAATTATCTACCTAAAATATACTTGTTGATTATGGTCTTCCCTAAAAAACCTTCAAAATGTTCACATTATCATGTGAATTAAGTTCCAATTTTAAATATTAGATTAAAGCTCTCACTAGTCCCCAACCTAGCTATCTTTATGGACTAACTTGAATGACATACACATCACTCCTTACAAACACACAAATTCTTAAGTTACCTCATGATGCCCATACATGGCAAGTAAGGAGAGGCGGTTGGCTGAGGACCCGGGCAAAAGAACAAAACTTTGACTGGGCCACTCAGAGGTCCCTCCAGAAAAAATCAAAATTAAAAATTAAGAAAGGTATAGTAGTATTTAAGTAATTTTCATAGTAATTAGCTTTTCCCAAAGCTATCTAATAAAACTGGTTTTGGCTCTGTCTTCAACCTAACTATTCTGCCAAGCCAACACTGCCTTTTCATGCAGCTTCTAACTCAACATGATGTTCTCTTGACCTGTTATACTGTAGTGTCCTGCACTTGAAGAAATGGATCTTCCAAGCCTTGACTTCAATCACCTATGACCAGGTCTATTTGTCTTACTCTATCATCCCCATGCTTTCCTTTGGCCCTAGTCTCCTGATTAGACTCTATTCAACTTAAATTCAGTCAGTATAGTCCTTCTGTACAACTGTATACCACTCACCTTATCTAAGAATACTTCAGTTAACTGCTCTCTCTTCTTGTCTACAAAAAAAACCACTTGGTAGAAGTCATGTAAGATTCCTCACATTCTACTCAGTTTTCCTTTCTTATATTTCCTAGGCATTGGATGCTGTCTTACAGGATAATAAACAACTTGAGGTCTCCTCTTAAGCTTTTTTTAATCTTACACACAACCACAAATAGTTCTTTCATACAAGAGAAATGCAACACATACTTAAAAAATTAAACTGAATTCATGCAACAAGGCAAAAGCATATATAAACTTTTACTGCATATTTGTTTATATGTGTTTTTCTCTCTACATGTTTACAAAGGTTTTGTAGCCCTAGTACTTAGTACATTAACCAGCATGCAGTGGTATTCTAAAATGCATGTAGAAGGAAAAGATAGATAAGG
>NW_006208547.1:792228-804292 GCF_000334495.1 Tupaia belangeri chinensis | reverse complement strand
AAAGAGTGTGATGATTAATTTTTGGTGTTTGACTAGATTAAGGATGATCTAGAGAACTGGTAAAAGATTACATCTGGTTTGTCTGTGAGTGGGTTTCCAAAGGACATTGGCATGTAAGTCATGGATCTAGTGTCAATATGGGCAGGCATCATCGATACAAAAAGGCAAATTGTTCTCATGTTCTTCTTCTCTTGTGCTTAGACATTAGAACTTCAGCTCTCCAGGTTATGGATACAGGTTTATAACAACAAGCTCTGAGAGTCTCAGATCTTTGGCCTCTGAGTCATGCTATTGAAATCCTAGGGTCTCCAGCTTGCGTATGGGTCTCCGGGGACTTCTCAACCTCCATAATAGCATGAACCAATACCCCAATAGATTTAAGTCTATATATATGTATGTGTATGTGAGTGTATCCTACTGGCTCTTTCTCTCTAGAGAACCCTCACTAATACAAAGAGATGGAAAATATTTTAATAAAATTTTGGCTTACTGATTTCCACTGAAATTTCAAAATAATAAAGCTGTTTGTGTAGCAATTTTACTACTAGAGAGTGAATTAAACCATAGGAAAAACAAATGCGTACTGCTTTAAAAAATAATTAGGAAAAATGATGTTAAAGTAGAATAATTGCATGTGGGCAGGTCGGTGTCACCAGGAGAAGCCAGCTGCCTAGCCATCCAAGGTCTCATGGCATGGCAGCATATTGACCAGGGCAGGCCCCTTAGGTCCATGATACTCAGAAATTTGAGCACACGGCAGCAGTAAATCATTCCTCAGGAGGAGAGTCAAATTACCGAAGCTCACAAAAATCAAAGCAATGGAATTAAAATGCTACCTGACTCCTCTAATATATTCGGAGAAATAGAATCATTGCAAAAGTTAGGAGGTCATGACTAGCTCACTTGCCCCCTGAAGACACACATGAATTGGGTGTCAAACTGAAAGTCAATATTACTTGGTGAGCAAAGCCAGGCAAGTTTGCTATACAAACTTGTTCTTCAAAAAGCTCACAGAAGATGCATATTATGAAAAACTATGCATGGGTTTCAACAGGTTGTGCATCAAAATAAGCTTGTACTTTATTTTTATTTTTAAATTTTATTTTCAGATTAATTTCACATTATACCTAAACCTCCCATCATGATGTATACTATATATTTATATACATGCTTAATAGAGATCTTAAAATTTTTCCATCTTTCAATTCTTTCTTCTCCTTGCACCTCACACTCACCCTCCACACCCACTTTCTATCATCCACTCTCCCCTCTTACAATCTATAACCTCCACACTCATTCCTCTCCACCACCACATCTTCAGATCTCTCAACCTCTGCTATAGACTGAAGATATTCAGTACAAATAGAGTAGGGATATACCATGTGTAACTTTCAAAGTCTTACTCACTTCACTCAACATTAAGTCTTCTATATTTAACCATTTGGAATCAAATGATAGGATCTCACTGTTTCTTTTTTAATTAATTTATTTAACTTTATTTATTCATTCATTTAATTTTATTGGAGAGAGACAGAGAAAGAGAGAGAGAAAGTGAGAAAGCAAGCCATCAGGTCCAGGATTTGAACCATGGTTGGCCATTTGGGAGTGTCCAGTGCCTTAAACACCACACCTCCTGCTGGTCCCATGGATCTCATTGTTTCTTATAGCTGAGTAGTATTTAATAGTATAGATGTGCCACCGTTTATCAATCCCATCATCAATTTTTGGACGCTTAAGTTGGTTCCACATTTTAGCAGTTGTCAATAACACTGCAATAAACATGGATGTGCAAGTGTCTTTCTGATTATTTTCCTATCCTTTGGGTAAATACTAAGGAATGGGATTACTGGGTTATATGGTAATTCTATTCGTAGATTTTTGAGGAGCTTCTGTATTGTTTTCCACAGAATTTGTACTAATATATATTCCCAGCAACAGTAACAGAGGGTTACTTTCACCACATCCTCACCACTTATCATTCTTCACTTTTTGATTCTAGCCATTTTAACTGGGATTAAGTGGTATCTCATTGTGGTTTTAACTTGCATTTCTCTTATGACAAAAGACTGAACATTTTTTCATATACCTTTTAGAGAGTTGTCTGTTCAACTCATTTGTCCACTTTTAATTAGATTATTCGTTCTCATATGTGCCAGCTGCTTGAGTTTCCTATATATTATAGATATCAATCCCCTGTCTGAGGTATAGTTTAAAAATATTCTCCCATTACAAAGGTTGTCTTCATTCTAATCATTGTTTACATTGCTATGGAGGATACTTTTTAGTTTGATGTAATCCCACTTGTGTAATTGGGGGATTATTGCCTGTTTTTCAGGGGTCTTATTTAAGAAATCTTGGCCTACTCCAATGCAATGTCTTCAAAAGTTTTCCTTACATTTTCTTTCTTTCTTTCTTTTTTTTTTTTTTTTTTTTTTTTTTGTGGTGTACGTGTGTGTGTGTGTGTGTGTGTGTGTGTGTGGCGCATGCGCTCGCCAGACAGACAGACAGAGACAGAGAGACAGAAAGCGAGAAATCACCCCCCAAAGGGGATGGTCACGCCGCAATCCCTTCTCCTCCATTCTCCTCTCGGGATCCTGGGCACACACGCACACGCCTGGCATCAGTCATTACGCTAACTGCTGGTTCCTAGTTTTCCTTACATTTTCTACTAGTAGTTTTATAGTTTGAGGCCTTATATTTAAATCTTTGATTCATTTTGAGTTGATTCTCACTAATGGTGAGAAATAGAGGTTCAATTTCATTTTTCTGCAGGTATAAATCCAGCACCATTTGCTCAAAAGATTCTTCTGTGCTGCATTGTCTTGTACTCTGTCAAAAATCAATTGGGTGTATGATTTGGGTTTTAATTCTGGAATCTCTATTCTGTTCCATTGGTCTATTTGTCTATTTTTATGCCAGTATCATGCTATTTTGATTATCATCACTTTGTAATACATTTTGAAGTCAATTAGTGAGATGTCTCCTATTTTATTCTTTTTGAACAGTATTGCCCTGGCAATACAGGGTCTTTTATAATTTTAGACAAAATTTTAAATTGTTCTTTTCTATTCCTGTGGAGAATATCACAGTGACTGGATCAGAATCACATTAAATATGTAAATTAATTGGGGCAGAAATGACATTTTGGTTATATTGATTCTTTCAATTCAAGATAACAGAATGCTCTTTCATTTTTTTTGTATCATACTAAATTTTGCTTTCCAGTTTTTCATGTTTTTTCTTTGCAGAAGTCCTTCATCTATTTGGTTGGGTTTATTTTTATGTATCTTATTCACTTTGTGACTATTGTAAATGGGATTGCTTCCTTCAATTTTGTCTTGCTCTGTTCATTGCTAGTGTATACAAATGCTTTAAATTTTTGTATATTGTCTTTGTATGCTGTCACTTTATGGAATTCATTTATCACTTCTAGGAAGTTTGTGTGTACTTCTTTGGATTGTCTATGTATGTAATCATATCATCTGCAAATATGAAACATTTATCTGCTTTTCCTATATATATGCCTTTCAATATGCTCTCTTGTCTGACTACATTGGCTAAGACATCCAGGACTAGGTTGAAAAGGAGTAGAGAAAATGGATAGCCTTGTCTTGTTCCAGTTTTTAGTGGGAAGGATTTTAGCTTTTATCCATTCAGTATGATGTCCACAATGTGTCTATCAAGTATGGCTTTAATTTTGTTGAAAAAAATCCCTTCTGCACCTGTTTTTCCAAGAGTCTTGATCATGATGGGATGTTGTATTTTATCAAATGCTTTTTCTGCATCCATAAATATGATTGTATGGTTTTTCTTTCTTCCTGCTAATGGAATGTATTACTTTATTTGTGCATGTTGACCCATTCCTGTATCCCTGGGATAAAGCCTAGCTGGTCATGGTGTATAATATTCTTAACATGATGTTGGATCCAGTTTGCTAGTATTTTGTTGAGAATTTTTGCATCAGTATTCATCAGGGTCATTGTTCTGTAGTTTTCTCTCTCTCTCTTTTTTTTTTTTTTTTGTTATGTCCTTGTCTGGTTTTTGGTATCAAGGTGATAGAGGCTTCACAGAATGACTTTGGAAGGATTCCTTCCTTTTAAATCTTTAGAAATAGTTTGAGGAGAATTGGAGTTATCTCTTCTTCAAAAGTTTTGTAGAATTCAGAAGTGAAGCCCTTTGGACCTGGGCTTTTCTTTGTTGGAACACTATTATTAATTTGATTTCATCCCTTGTTATTGGTCTAGTCACACTTTCTAGTTCACCCTTATTCAGCCTAGGTAACGTGTACATGTCTAGAAATATGTCCATCTCACCTAGGTTTTCTAGTTTGTTAGCATATTATCTCTCACAGCACTCACTCAGTTTTTTCTGATAAAACAGTTGTAATATTACCAGATTCATTACTAATGTTATCTATCTATCTGGTTCTTGTATGTTTTTCTTGATGAGTCTACCTAATGGTTTATCAATTTTGTTTATCCTCTCATAAAACCAGCTTTCTGTTTCATTGATTTTTTTTTGGGGGGGAGGATGGGGGTATAGTTCTGTTATTCTCTATTTCAGCTCTGATCTTTACTATTTTTGTATTCATTAATTTTTGGGGTTATTTGTTGATTTTCCAGTTTCTTAAGATGTGATGCTCTTTATTTGCAACCTATGAACTTCCCTCTTATAACTATTTTTGCTGTGTCCCAAAGGCTATGGAGAGTGGTGTATTCATTACTGTTGGTTTCAATGAACCATTTATTTTAGCCGTAATAGCTTCAGTAGTTTGAAAAGCATACTGGAGTAGGTTGTTTAGTTTCCATGTTTTTGTGTATTTTCAAGGGATCTTTAGGTGGTTGATTTCAAATTTAATTGCCCTGTTGTCAGAGAAGATGTTGGGTATAGTTTCTACACTTTTAACTTGATAGAAGCTTGTTTTGTAGCCTATCATGTGGTCAATCTTTGACAATGCTCTATGTATAAATGAGAAAAAAGTATACTGTGTAGTTGCTGCATGATATACTATATACTGTGTCAATGAAAACGTCATGATGTATTTTCTATGCAAAAATGGATCAATACTTTTCCAATTACCCAATATATATGTCTGTCAGGTCCATTTGGTTTATGGTATCAATTAGTTCCCATGTCTCTTTTTTTTTGTCTAGATGACCTATCCAGCAGTGACAGTGGGGTGTTGAAATCCCCAATTAGTGTATTGTAGTTTATATCTCATTTTAGATACAGTCTTTCTTTTCCCTGGCATTGGGAACATAAATATTTATGATCGTCATATCTTCTTGATGAATTATTCCTTTTAGAATTACATAGTGTCCTTCTTTGTTTCTTTTTATCCTTTTTATTCTAAAGTCTATTTTGTCTGATATCAGTGTCACAATGCCTGTCTTTTTTCATTTCCATTTGCATGAAATTACTTTTCCAACCCTTCACTTTCAGTCTATGCATATATTTGTCAATGAAGTGTGTTTCTTGTAAGCAACATATGGAGGCTTCCAATATTTTCATCCATTGAATCAGTATCTATCTTTAGTTGGAGAATTTACTCCACTAACATTAAAGATTATTATCAATATGTGTGGAATTAGTCCTGTCATTCACCCTTTTTTAAAAAATTTTTTTATTTGCTTTCTCTTCTTTTGCTTCTATTTATCTCCCTTTACTTGTGCAGGTACAGTGTTCCTTTAAGTATGTCCTGAAGGGTTAGTCTACTTTTGGTGAATTCTTTTTCTTTAGTTTAGTTTTGTTTTGTCTTTGTTTCTATTATCTGGAAATGATTTTATTTCTCCTTCCCATTTGAAGGATAATCTTGCCAGATATAGTATTCTTGGATGAAACTGTTTTTCTTTAAAAGTTTTAAATATGTCTTCCCACTTTTTCCTTGCTTGCATTGTTTCAGTTGAGAGGTCTGCTGTTAGTCTAACAGCATAACCTTTGTAAAAAAAAAAAAAAAAAAAAAAAAACTTGGCATTTCTTTCTTGTATTTTTTTGAATATTGTCTTTGCTTCTGATTTTTATCAGTTTGGCTATGATGTGCCTTGGTGAGAATCTTCTTATGATAAATCTATGTGGTGTTCTTTGTATTTCCTGAATTTGGATTTTCTGTATTTCTCTCTAAGTATGAAAAGTTTTCAACTAAGACAACATCACAAAACATTTTCTAAGCCTCTATCCATCTCTTCACCCTCTGGAATACTTATGTGAATATTCAGTCATTTAACGGTGTCTAGGATTTCCCATATGTTATTCTCATTTTCAGTGGTCATTTTTACATTCTTCTCAGTTTGGACTTAGTCAGAAATGCTGGATGCAAGGTCAGAAATTCTTTCTTCTATATGGTCTAATATGCTGTTAATACTTTAGAAGGAGATTTTCATTTCCTGCATTGTATTTTTTAACTCCAGAAGTTCTGTTTGATTCTTTTTTAGAATTTCTATCTCTTTATGGAGTTCCCGCTTTAAGTCATGGAAAGACTTTCTCATCTCCTGGGATTGGTTTTCTATTTTCCCTGGTATCTCATTGAGCTTAATTATGATAAATATCCTGAATTCTTTTTCTGAGATTTCTGTGATGTCTTATGTTTTATTTATTGTTGATGTGATGTTATTGTGTTTCTTAGGGGGGGAAAGTATTTCCTGCTTTTCTCATCTTTCTTGAGTCTGCTGTGATTCTTAGACATCTGGAAATGAATTTACATCTTTCTACTTCTTTGGAACAGATTTTTATAGCTGTGTGTATGTATCTTTCCTTTTGATGTGAAGTAGCTCTTTGCCAGTATCCTTTGACTGCTGAATATTCAACTTCAGAGACCAATCTTGTGGTCCTGAAGGCCAAGACACCTCTTTAAGCTCAGCAGGGGGTTTTGATGATTAGCTAGGACCAACTGGTTCTTCTTTCTTTCTGCAACTGCAGAAATGGGGAGGTAATCCTTAAGGCTGAGACAGGCCCTCCTTCCACATTCCAGGCTTGGCAGGGGGCATAGATGGTGAGATGGATCTAAGTGACCCTGCTTTCCCTCTGTTCCTTCTTGTTCTGCAACTGCAAGGAATGGATTGGTGGTTCTGAAGCCAAGGTAGCCTCTCCTCCTCTAAACTTGGACTTTAATCACATTTTCCCACAAACTTTTTGAAGTCCCCTCATGTGATTTCAAAGTTAAAGGTTAGGATAATGTGAAGTTTCCACCTGCTTAGTGGCCACTTACCCTGAGTGTGGAATTCTACTAGCTGGCTCTTTGGTCAAAGTTTCCACTCCACTGAAATATCAACCATTGGATGATCAGTATTAAAATCTGACACTCTGGCTTTTCCTTTTTTATGTTCTATTGCTCACTAATCCATCTCTCTATGTTCTCCCCTTCACATACACACAAACATACAAACACACACACACACACACACACACACACACACACACAGAGCCTTCTATTATAGACAGATTCTTTCTTCAGGTACTTCTCTATATTGGGAAAAAAAACTCATTAAGATTTTTGCAGCTCTGCTCTTATTCATTGCATTCTGCATTAACAGTTTAACTTTCTGAGATGGTTTGTTGCTCATAATTTTAAATGCTTAGGAGATATCTAATTATTAACTACCACCTTTGTGTACAGTAAAAGGCAAGAGAGTCTTCCTTTCAATAACTACTTGACAAATAATTACAAAAGTTGGTTCTCTCCTGAAATAATAAAGTTTAGTAACATGGAAAGTAAGGAAATGATTGTCAGCACTTAAAATAGTAAGGAATTTAATGAATGCTAAGAAAAGGTACAGGTAGAACTGAGTGAATGGCAGGAATAAACCAAATCTTTTCAAATTTATAACAAACAAGTAAAAAAGACATTCAATCAAAATTTGTGATTACAGGCCAAAATTCTTTCAAAAGTTCAAGACAGAACAATACATAAGAGTGGTGAGCTAGGAAGTACCCCACCTCCTCTGTTATGTGCTTTGGTGTTACTGAGCACTTTACCATGGTTTCCAGAGAACTCAGGGGAATGACTAAGGACACTGGACACCAGATACATAAAGGTCAAAGCTCTGGGGCTAAATTTCCCATTTGCCAGTGTGACTAACAGGAATGAGTCAAGATCCTCAACCCTAAAACAAACAAGGACCATAAATACTCAATATGCAGACAGAGAAGGTGAGCAAAGACTTGCCTTCCATCATTTTTTCCCCATCCATTAGCTCATATTAGTGTCTATGGGCCAAGAAGAAGGGCCCAGATTGGACTCCCAGGAAGATTTACAAAAGCCCGGATAGACAGTTTAAGAACATGCAGGGAATAAGTGGTAAATTCCATAGTCTCTAGAATGGAAACTGAAACTTGACTTTAAAAAATAATGACTCTGTAAGAGTACATTTATTAATAAGAAGCAACAAAGTCAATGGGCACTTGCTGAAGTTTACTGGCAAGTGTTTACCTAATCTCCAATCATATTCTATATCAAGATGAGTTTTTTTGGAACCAGCAGTTAGCGTAATGGCTATGTCGCTGGACTCCCACGTAGTCGACCGCGGTTCGAGTCCCGGACCCGGTGGCTTAAAACTCACGCCAGGTGCGTGTGCATGCATGCCCAAGATCCTGAGAGGAGAATGGAGGAGAAGGGAATGCAGTGTGACCATCCCCCCTGGGGAGTGATTTCTCGCTTTCAGTCTCTATGTCTCTCGCTGTCTGTCTGGCGAGCGCACGCGCCCTATAGCAAAAATCTCTCCCCCCCCAAAAAAAGATGAGTTTTTAAGGTTATTGCAGTTTTTTCAATGGCCCTTTGTCAAATATTTTCTGTACACATTTTAGAATCTCTAACTCAAATTCTGTTTTCTTCATTCAAAGCTTAATTTCTGTTGAATGAGCTGTAACTATTGAAATTTTAAAGTCATATTTAATGGAAGTATTTTATTTCAAAATACAATAAAGAATTAAAACAGCATAAAAGGGAGTATGTAGCTTGGAGGGTTCAAATACAAGAAATCAAAATGCAGTTCCATTTAAGTAGCTACAAAGAAAATAAAACATCCAGGAATAAATTTAAACATAATGTGGAAAAACTTTATAATAAAAAGTATAAAACACAGATTTACAAAAAAACTTTTAAGATCATATCCCTTGGGAAAAAATGGAAAGATACCCCTTGTTGATGGATTGGAAGAATCCATATCGTTAAAATGTCCACACTATCAAAAGTGATAAGAAAGATTCAGTGTAATAACCTATCAAAATAACAATGAAATTTTTCACAAGAATAGAAAAAACAATTGTAAAATCTGCATAGAATCATTTAAGTTTTACATAATCAAGAGTGAGTGATGTGTTATAGTAAATATAATGCTAAGAAAAGGCACTGCTAAAGAAGAAGTTGTGCAGTATGCTACTACTGTTACACATCTTTCCCTGGTTTTTAAACTAAACCATAATTATTTTCACTTCACACATAAGATAATTGACTGACCCAACAAGGTCACATAGCTAATAAGGTCTAGACCAGATCTGATCCATTTTTGCCTCATATTTCTTTCTCTTTTTGTTGTTAACTGAGACTTTCCAAAGTAAGGTTTGGTATACAAAAACATGAATTTTCCATTTTGATTTTGGAGTAGATTCTGCTGACCTATGAACTTGTCCCAGGACATCCATATGCCAAGGAAAAGATACAGTACAATGCTGTCACTTGTTAAATGAGAACAGAGGCCCTGGAGAAGATCTCCTAAGCCACTATGTGGTGATATGTGAAACAATTAAATGATATTATATTAGGTAAAGGTATTTAAGAAATCATCCCAGGACATAGGGTCAGTAAGTAACAGAGTGAAATTAGTACTTTACACCTGCTGGCTCTCAATTCTTTTGTTCTTCTGTCATCCTTCATGTATCCTTATATTTTAACAAATATATATAAGTGTTGACTTCATACAGACAAATAAAGTCAAAAGACTTAACTATGTATTAAAAAATAGTTTCTCAGCATGGAAGTATAAAAGAATGAATTGGAGCAAAGACCACTTGCACCAAACCACTTCAACCAAACTGCACTACCTTTCTTTGTTCCCCAGTTAAGGCTGATAGAGTGCCAATAACTTCTTACGGAGGGTTTCTTTCTGACCAACAACCTACTTAAGGTAGCATCCCATACTAATGGGTTTAGAAAAATAAACATTGTCTCAGCAAAGTACTCTCAACCCCCCCCCAGAGGATATGCTGTATCACTGGGAAAGTCATGATGCATTTTTGCATAGAAAAATATGTCTTGACATTCCTGATGACCTAATATTTCTGCTGACTAGATTTGTCCTATTTCAGTATACAAACAGTGACTGAGTCAGCCTGGTAGAGCAACACTTAAGCACTGTGTATAAGGAACCAGACCTTTCTTGGACAAATCCTAGTTCAGAGGCTTAAAAAAACATGACAGGTGTGTATGTGTGCTTGCCCAAAATTCTGACAGAATGGAGAGTTGGATGAAAAAGGATTTCATCATGACCACACCTCATACGTGGGTGTTTTCTCTGTCTCTCTAGAGAATGTATTTACCTTCTGGCACTAATAAATAAACTTAAACAATAAAAAGAAAGCAAGGATTTGCTTAAGAGACCTTGGCTCATTAGAGACAAAATGAAGTCTGTTCCATTTTCCACTTTCCTGTCCCTGTCAATTTCTTAAAAAGATAGTACTGATCACATTTTTTAATCTAAAATTAGAATCAGAATATTACTAAATTCTTCCTTGGAAATTAAACATATAGAACTATAACACCTTTTAAGACCTGAGTCAGTTATTTTTATGCTATGCATTTATAATCCTATGATACTAAAAATAAGACATTAGGTCATAAGTTTAAGGGACTTTATTTCTTTTATAAATCAAGCAATATTTTCCATATTTTAAAGATTTTTATATTCCACATTTCAAAAAATTTCTATAATCTCAACAATTTAACTTGGAATCCGAGGTTATCTTATTTTTAAACTTAAATGTTTCAAAAAGAAATTGATCATACCTAAGCTGTATAATATCCAATTTGGAAAAAAAAAAAAAAAAGCCAAAAAGTGGTGTCTGTCAATGCTGTTCTTTGAAAAGTCAACTATATTTTCTCATAGCCTCTAAATTATGTATGTAAATCTGTTCAACACATTAACCTACAACTCAAGAAAGAGTCTTCACTTTAAGGCAATCTATTCTGCAATTAGCATTCTCTGGTTCAGCTCATTTGAGACTTTGAAGAACTGTTTGAGGAAATTCTCAATAACCCTCATCATAAGGGAGATGCAGATAAAAATCTAACCCCTGTCAGAATGGCAAAGATTAAGAATATAAAAAGTGATAAGTGTTGGCGGGGATGTGGTGAAAAGGGAACCCTCCTACACTGTTGGTGGGAATGTAAACTAGTTCAACCACTGTGGAGAACAATATGGAGGTTCCTCAAAGATCTACAAATAGAACTACCATTTGATCCAGCAATCCCACTTCTGGGTATTTACCCAAAAGACAGGAGAACGCTCAGTCAGAAAAGTGCTTGCACATCCATGTTTATTGCAGCATTATTCACAATTGCCAAGACATGGAACCAACCTAAATGTCCACAAACTGATGAATGGATTGGAAAAGTGTGGTATATATACTCTATGGAATACTACTCAGCCATAAAAAATAACAAGACCCTGGAATTTGATAGAAAATGGTCAGATATGGAGGATCTATTGCTGAGTGAAGTAAGCCAGGCTATGAAAGAAAGAAAGAAAGGTATTGTATGTATCCACATAATATATACCAACTATCCACACTCTATGGTGGAGAGCAAAATATTGGAGAACATAAAAGCAGTGAAAATACTTAAGGAGAATAAGACAGTGTGGAATGGGGGGGTGAAGAGAAAAGGATAGAGAAAGATAGCTAGAGAACAAATAGAGAGGCATGACATTAGTGGGACATAGATATGGCTTATTAACTGTTGATGATGACGTGTATAGTATTCTCAACTGGATTGGTCTGAGAAGTATTTCACAATGGGCAAAGTCTTTTTACAAGCAAAATGAGAAATAGTGATTGACTGTTTTAAAAAATAATT
>NW_006208547.1:748125-774930 GCF_000334495.1 Tupaia belangeri chinensis | reverse complement strand
CTAACCCCTGTCAGAATGGCAAAGATTAAGAATATAAAAAGTGATAAGTGTTGGCGGGGATGTGGTGAAAAGGGAACCCTCCTACACTGTTGGTGGGAATGTAAACTAGTTCAATCACTGTGGAGAACAATATGGAGGTTCCTCAAAGATCTACAAAAAGAACTACCATTTGATCCAGCAATCCTGCTTCTGGGTATTTACCCAAAAGACAGGAGAACGCTCAGTCAGAAAAGTGCTTGCACATCAATGTTTATTGCAGCATTATTCACAATTGCCAAGACATGGAACCAACCTAAATGTACACAAAATGATGAATGGATTGGAAAAGTGTGGTATATATACTCTATGGAATACTACTCAGCCATAAAAAAAATAACAAGACCCTGGCATTTGATAGGAAGTGGTCAGATATGGAGGATCTATTGTTGAGTGAAGTAAGCCAGGCTATGAAAGAAAGATATTGTATGTATCCACTCAATATATACCGACTATCTGCACTCTATGGTAGAGAGCAAAAAATTGGAGGACATAAAAGCAGTGAAGGTACTTACTGAGAATAGGACAGTGTGGAATGGGGTAGGTGAAGAGAAGAGGATAGAGAAAGATAGCAAGAGAACAATAGAGAGGAAGGACATTAGTGAGAAACAGATATATATGGCTTATTAACTGTTGATGATGACATGTATAGATTCTCAACTGGATTGGTATGAGTAGTATTTTATGATGGGCAAAGTCTTTTTACAAGCAAATGAGAAATAGTGATTGACTGTTTTAAAAAAATAATTAGAATAATAATAATAATGATTGGGGAAAACATAGAAAAGACATTGAACGTTGAAGCGGGGAGATTAATGTCTCTGTATTGACTGACATGCATGGCATTCCCTTTTGAAAAAGCAACATAATACACTGTAAAGTTATATGTAATCCAATGTAATATAAAAAAGATTATGATGATAATAAAAAATTTTAAAAAAAGAACTGTTTGGTATTATGAAACAACTTTTTTGGGAGAAATCTTATTAAAAACACATGAAGTAGAAAATGAGTGGACTAGACATGGCATCCTCAGTCACTGGCTGTTTTTCAAGCATCTTGTGATAACCTCAGCAAAGTAGAATGGGAGCTACGCTCACACCAGGAGCACTTCCAAGGGTTTTAGGTGTACCCGGGGACCATTCAACAGTTTTACACATTTCATTGTAATTGCCACAAAAATAGTGAACAATGAGTGCAAATGTTTTAAAAAGAAATGGTAAATCGACCATTGTGGAACACATTTTCATAATTGTCGCTACTCATTTGAATTCTGTATGTGCATTTAGTTGTTTCAAGGAGTCCAAAACTATGACCTGAAACTGAATTTTTCATTGTATACTTGCTCTATCCATTTGAGCTCAGATACACATCTCAAGTGATTTGCTACATGTAGGTGTGAAGATGCTACTGTGTTTTTTTGTTTGTTTGTTTTAGATTTTTGCTGTAGGACACTTGCACTTGCTGGAGAGACAGAGAGACAGAAAGGGAGAAATCACCCCCAGGAGAGATGGGCATGCCAGAATCCTTTCTCTTCCATTCTCCTCTCAGGACATTGGACACACATGCATACGCACTCATCATGAGTTTTAAGTCGCTGGGTCCAGGACTTGAAAGCAGTCATCTACATGGGAGTCCAGCAATATAACCACTATGCCATCTGCTGTTCCCATAGAGGTCTTTGTCTTAGGGAGCCTGTGCACACCAGAGAGAGACAGATAGACACAATGAGAAGGAATGTGAGAAATCACCCCCAAGAGGGGGGATGGCCATGCCGCAATCCCTTCTCCATTCTCCTCCTGAGATCTTGAGCATGCACACCCATGTGCCCAGTGTGACTCTTAAGCCACTCACTGGGTCTGGGACTCAAACTGCATGTGGGAGTCCAGCAACGTAACCACTACACCATCTCCTGGTCCCACACTGTGTTCTTAAGTAACACACACGAAAGGAGTTAACAGCCCAAATCTCTTATAATATTGATGCTGTAGAAGAATCCCTGCGGAGAGTGAACAAACCCAAAATGTGAATCTTTTGACAAAGGTGTCTTACATAATATTTTCTTATGATCATATTAAACTATCATAATTATTCCTTTATACATTTTTTACTGAGAAGAAAATAAACTCCATGACATAATCTCTGAAGATTGATTCTAAGTTTTTCACCTTTGAAACAAAGTAGAAGATAGGATTCACATCTTTATGCAGAGAATATTCATTGAGTACATGCCTGGCACAGGGACAAATATCAGAAATGGCTATCAAATCTCCAGCAGGGATGCTGACATCCCTTATGGTTACTCTCTTGGTCTAGTCTATAACAAGGCACCAGGTTGGTTAAAATGATCTTTCTAAATTAATGTTTATATATCCCTTGTTTTTGGTACAATTCCTAAAGAGATGTTAAAAGGAAAATAGCTTTTGTGTAATGAGCCTTCATTATTTTTCTGCATAGCACCTAGAAACAATCCTTTCTCTTTGAATACTGACCTGCAGGTTACCCTTTGATAAAAAGGACTGCAAAATAAGTTCAAAGCCAGCTGAGGTAGGAAGAAAGGATGTCTTTTATTCATGTGGTCTAGGAAACCAGAAGAGATTAATGAGCAAGTATAGAGAAGTGCTTTCTTCCTGATGAATAGGTAACCCACATGAATGCCCTGGTTTACACATTTGGCGAACCTGAAATAGAAAACACAGCCAAATCATGCCTCAATGAATAGCCTCATTTGAGACTGCTGAACATGTAGGGGGGCGGTTGTAGATGAAAAATGTTTTGTTCCTCTTGGAAACCTTGTAGGGCAATTAGTAGGTGAGAACACTGTGACTGAGTAAGGAGTAGTATTTGGGCTATATTTAGGTGAGTCTGTGGGGCCACAGCTGAAATGCATGAATTTCCAAAAGGTATGGAGATAAGAGGACATGCAGCAGGGCTTTCTGAAATGAGACCCAGAGCCCTGTGGCCTCCCTTCCAACTCTGGGTGTGGGCAGAGTAACTCCCACATTGACCTTGGTTTCTTTTCTATATGCTAGCCTACAAAACTGATTCCAACTGGAAAATTAATTTCTGAAGTATTTGCTTGTTTAAACTAGTTTAAGGCCAACGATAACTCCAGAGCTTTTGTGTGGTTATGTGTGTGTGTGTGTGTGTGTGTGTGAGCATATGTGTATATGTTAGAGAGAGAGAGGTACAGAATTGGTCTGAAATAAAACAATCAAGGTATGTTCCTATTTTTCTGTCCATGTTGAAAGCTTTAGTTCTATTTTTATTCATTTATTACTAGTTTTTTTAGAGAGCTTTTCACCCCCCAGGGAAGATGGTTACACCACAATCCCTTCTCCTTCATTCTACTCTTGGAATCTTGGACATGCATGCACATGCACCCGGCATGAGTTTAAGTCACAGGTTCCAGGACTCAAACTGTGGTCAACAATGTGGGAGTCCAGTGACATAACCATTACACCATCTCCTCATCCCACTTTAGTTCTATTTTAACAGTAGTTCAGTCATGTAAAAGCTAATGAGATGACTACATCCTGATTTTGCTCTTATCCATCCACTCCCAGGAACTTACTGAACGGTCATAATTGCATGAACCCTTGGCCTTCTGTAAAAGCTGTCCAGATAGATCTCAGATAGTAGGAGCAGTTCCCTCCAAGATGGCAGCATTCACACTGTTCCCAGCTTGGTTCTGCTTGGTGGACATGAACCAAACCCCTAGGGAAGGGTAGAGACAGGGCACCCATGGAATGGTGCACCACTCTGCAGGCCAGAGGATCCTTTCTAACTAATGTCAGCCTCTCATTCTGACAGTCGGGGGAGCTAGAGTCACAGATCACTCTGTGAGGCTCTGAGTTAAAATTCTTGCAACTGAGCTACATCACCATGGTACTTAAACTACTTGCCTTTTAGTATGAGAAATCGGGCTGTACATACCAGCACATTCGGGCTACTCAAAGAGCTGAATCTGTGAAATGTTTATTGACCCAAGAAGAATTCCTGCTCATGGCCTATGTTCCAATCCACCCTGTATGTATCGCTCTGGGATTCCTGATCTTCCTGAATCACAGCCTTTTAATTAATCTGCTTCTCCTTATCACCCATGAATTCACTAAAGGTAGGACTGTTTGATATCTTTGTATAACCTCAGTATGTGGCATACCCAGCCATACACAGAACACAAATACATCAGGAATGAATTAATGAGTGAAGAAATGAATAAAATTTTTAATTAAATCTAGCTCCTCATAAGCATTTCAGTCTCTCAAACAGGACATGAAAACATAAGAAGTTGTGCTGAACTCTTTGCACAGGAAAGGGCAGTGCATGACATGAAAAGATATATACATTGATAGGGTGGTGGAATCAGAGCTACAACTGCTCAGATTTCAGTCCCTCCACCACCACCACCACAACCCTGTGACCTGAGACTATTGATTTAGCTTCTTCTCAGTTTACTAATCTATGAAACTCTCACCTTATGGAATTACTTGAGGTTTCAGAGTAGATAACATTACCAAAACATTTTCTATGGTGTCTGCACATGGAAGGCACTTAATGTGTAAAAGATATTGCTTATAAAAGGTTTGGAGCTTGGAGGACAATGGGTCGGGATATGTCAGGGAAATGTATGTTTGTATCTCAAGTGGCACAAGGTTATTCCTTTGGGTTTATCACTTATCACATTCATTCGTTACTCATTGATTCATTAGTCTTATAAAATTTGTGGGTAACATTTCCAGAGATGGGCAATTGAGTCAACAAAAATGGAGCCAAGTTGAACTTGAGTGAGTTCTCAGTTCAAGAAGGAGTGGATATATAATTTATTAGTCTATTATTTTATAAAGTGTGGTAAATTGATTGCTGGCAAGCTGTCCTCCCTCTATGAAGTTCTACCATCTCCCTTTTTCACCTGCCAAGTCCTTCTCATCCATCAGTTTTCAGCATGAATATCACTTCCTCAGTGAAGCCTTTGCCATTCCTTACATTTCCTCTCATTCCCATATAGCACTGTTATTTCTTTTTTGTGTCTTGACACATCTCACTTCTCCAGGGTCAGTCTTCACCACTTGAATACAAATTCTGTGAGATTAAGTTACATGTGCCTGGAATACAACAACTAATTAACAAGTGTTTAACAAACATGGGACAGGATTCAGGGGAGGGAAGTCAATGAACATGAAAAGATGTCAAGTAGGACTAATGACATCATCAGTGTAAAATGCTCTGGAAAATTCAAATAAGAACACAACAAAAAAATAAAAATATCTATGGAATTTGTAAGTGAATAAGACTTTATTAAAGTGAATTTTAGAAAAGTAAGGGGATAAAAGAAGATGTGTTTATTTGAGGAGCAAATTAGAGTTGAGGAAGTAGAAATGGCAAGTAGAGAGATGTGAAGGAAACATGGATTAACATCTAGAAACAGTCAGGTGAAGGAGACAAAGGAAAAGGAAGAGGATAAAAGTATAAGAAAGAGTAAAAACACAACATGACTCAACCTTGGTGGTGCAGTTGAACTGCAGTGCTGGAAGCCACATGGTAAACTGTCAGTTTGAATGCCACACTGACCTGAAAACATCCTGAATGAGAACACACCTAAGATTCTAATGAGCTGAAAAGCTTTGGGAAAGAGATTGCAACATGACAAGGGTCAAGGATATTAGTCTCCTCCTCTGTCTTCCTTGGTGTGCACACATACCTCTTGTTCATGAATAAAATTAAAAATAAGAATGTAAAAAATGAAATTATCACATTAAAAAAAAGAAACTGCAAGCCACACATGAGAGTAAATACTTGCAATATATGTATGTATGTATGTGTGTATGTATATATATATATATATATATACACACACTCTCTCACAAAGTGTATTCATTCTTTATCTATACAAAATCAACCTTGGTGGTGCAGTTGAACTGCAGTGCTGGAAGCCACATGGTAAACTGTCAGTTTGAATGCCACACTGACCTGAAAACATCCTGAATGAGAACACACCTAAGATTCTAATGAGCTGAAAAGCTTTGGGAAAGAGATTGCAACATGACAAGGGTCAAGGATATTAGTCTCCTCCTCTGTCTTCCTTGGTGTGCACACATACCTCTTGTTCATGAATAAAATTAAAAATAAGAATGTAAAAAATGAAATTATCACATTAAAAAAAAGAAACTGCAAGCCACACATGAGAGTAAATACTTGCAATATATGTATGTATGTATGTGTGTATGTATATATATATATATGTATACATACACACTATCCCAAAGGATTAGTATTCATTATCTATAAAGAATACCTACTAATCAATTTAATTTTTAGTTTTTAAGAAAGCAATTCAATAAAAATTGTCAATTTTTTTTTTCCAATAGGCACTCACTCGGGAGGAAATCCATACGGCCAGCAAATATATGAAGAGGTGTTCAACCATGTTAATAATCAAGAAGGCACATCCAGAAAAGGATGTTAGAAGTATTCGGTATATAGATGCATCTGTAGATGTGAGAGTATGGTTAAGGTAGTTTGGACCTGTCTTGTGTTGAGTATGAAAAAAGCTATTAGTGACAGCCTTGCTGAGACAATTTATCAAGATTTAGAATAATCAGACTGAGGAAGAATAGTGTGTGCTTTCTTTCTTTTTTTTTTTTTTTTTTTGAGTTTTTTTGCTATAGGGTGCATGCACTTGCCAGACAGACAGAGAGAGACAGAGAGACAGAAAGTGAGAAATCACCCCCTAAGGGGGATGGCCATGCCTCATTCCCTTCTCCTTCATTCTCATCTCGGGATCTTGGGCACGCATGCACACGCGCCTGGGGCACGCATGGACAGGGGCCCAGCGTGAGTTCAAGCCACCGGGTCCAGGACTCAAACCGCGGTTGACCACGTGGGAGTCCAGCAACATAGCCATTACACCAACTGCTGGCCCCGCTTTCTGAAACAAGAAAATAATTGCCCTAAAAATGTTGTGGGTCTAGTTAAACTTGTAGATTCAAATTATATATCAGCAAGAAACAGTGCTATTTTCTTCAAGTCATTAAAAATACTGAGTGCAGGTAGAAGACTGGATGGATTCAGGGTTAATAACTTGCAGGGAAGCAGTACGTTGGTAAAGGGTATTAAAATGACTGCCATAAGAATAGTTGAAATATATTGGGCTGTCAGAAAAAGTCATGATGCATTTTTACATAGAAAAGCACATGGCTTTTCTGATGACCCAATAGTTTCACAGGGATTTCTTTGTGCTGAATAGAAAAAAAAAAAAAAAATTCAAAATGAGTAAAAAAATGAAAAGAAAGGAAATTTCAAAATGAGTAAATAAATAGAAAGAAAAGGTCACAAAGGATTTGGTTTAGACATCTGAATGAGGTTTGAAGTAGGGTGGTGAGAGTTGAGCTGAGAGAACAGAGTAGAAGGTTGGGTACTCTTAGCAACATTCTAGATATGGCTAAGAGCCAGGATGACTGTGAGAAGTGCAGTTTAATCTCCAGAGAAGCACGTCTTTGATATCTATATAAAATAAGGACTCGACTCTCTCAGATTTTCTAAGAGAAAAATTGCAGTAAAGACCAGATCAGTCAGCCTCATGGCCCTGATGTATGCAGTGGCCACAGGCCACTGAACCAAGCAAGGACTCTTAGTTTAATTATCTCTGATTCTGCTGAGACTAATTCTAAAATGTTAAAATTTAATTAAAGGATCAGTTTTACAAAAGGAAAACTGAAAGAGTGATAAGAAAACCAGGTAGTCTTTCTCCCTCTTCTCTTGTTTTATTTTATTTTATTTTTCTAATTTGCTTTTTATTATTAGGTACTCATGCCAGTGTGGAGTCCCCTTCATGAAGATCTTTCTGGCCAGTTCTCTGCTCCTGAAAGGTCATTTGGAATGCCTATTCCTTAGTACACTCAATGTCAAATATGATGATTGATTGTATTTGTCATTTCTACTCCACAGGATTGTTAGATCAGCTCAATGAGATGAAGTTTAAAAGCAACTCAGCTCTTATTATTATATGTAAGCTATGTTATTATAGTCTACATCACATTCAAATATTTTCATAGAGTATAATCTACATTAATGTAAAATATTGGTTTTTACTTCCTGAAAAATATGGTAGATGAGCTCTATTTTTACCAAATATACCAAGCAGTGAAGACTTATTCCTTTTGCAATTGACACACTGTTCTCGAACTGCAAACTTCAGGCCCTCTGTCTTCTCCCATTCTCAGTGAGAAAATGACAGGATAAAGCTGAAATACATCTACTGAGAAATGCATCTTCAAGAAATGTAGCTGTAGTTGTCAGCATCATCAGTGCCATCACTGTTAGTCAGAGCTTAGAGACAGAGCTAATATATTTAAGAGAAAACCCATAAATCTTGACCAGAATCATATAAGGAAGATGTTCAGACTATTTCACACACACCTGTGGTGGGACAAGGTGAATAGTATCACAGTGGGCAGTACTTTAAGAAGCTATAATTCCTAATTATTCCTCAAGTGTACCACTGAGAATTTCATTTTGGCTGAGTCACCAAAAATGAAGATGAGCAGTAGCCTGATTTTACAATCCTTCGGTTTCAAAAACCTAAGTCATATGAAACATCAAAGCAGTTAATCCATCTAAATATCTAAGTTCACCCCTTTAAACTGGTATATCAGTGTGGGCTTGCGCTTTTTAAATTTTCCCTTTTCAACCTATATTGTTTTGTTATCTCTCACTGAACACATGTAAGGAGGTTGAGAATTAAAAATCACTCTCTCTTCCTTCCCATTTGACTGGCAAATCTTATTGTTAAAGATGCTAAAGGAAAGTGCTTCCGACATACAACACTGCTTTTTGGGAAGTGTAAATTATACAAGGGCATGAAATTCCTTAAAAGTTAGGAATTGAAAGGCTTATTTGCAATAATACATATATAAATGTACACATTATACAGTACATTGACTGTTACCAGAAGAAAATGGTAGTTACTTCATTTAAATAAATTTTACATAAATTTATATCACAAATATATAAAAACATATCTTCTCTAGCACTACAATATTATTGATGTAAAAAAAATCTTTTTCTGTCATTCCTGAAGCAATGATATGTATTTTTAGTGCGGTCTTAACTTTTCTTAAAAGGTTGCACCAGCACAACACATATGACCAGGTCCATTGAACTGTGTACACAACAGACCTAATGCAAGTACTTCAACTATTGTCCTCTCAAAGCATAAGCCCTTTAGGCTCTTACAACCTGTCACTCAAAGGTCACCACTTTTCCATAGTCCTCTGGACTTTGTCCATGGCAGGCAATCAGTATATACTTGTGAAATAAATAATAATGTGAATAACAGTTCTTCACATTTTATGTGACTCCTGAATTCTAGCTATAGTTTTCTTCATTTGAGTAAGTCCGTTTTTACCTAATCTCATCTGCCAGCTCCTTAATCTGAATTTAGTCTTCAATACTATTTCCAAATTCACTTCTGTGTTCAGCCTCTCATTGACTCCATACCCTGGAATTTAGATGTAAACTCCCCTACCTTATTTCTGGATTTTTTTATTCCAAAAGCAGCTCAAAGCAACTTCATGGCTCCATGGTACATAAGTAGAAACCACTTACCTATTACCTTGTGTCTAGAGGGATTCTAAAATTTGTAGGGAACATGAAGAGGAGATCATATACCATGAGCCAGATTCCATTTCTATAATTCTTGTCTATTCAGACAAGATGAATGAGTGACATTGAAGATAGATGAGAGTTGAAATAAATCTGAAGTCAGATTAGGGAGCTGGCCCTCACTCAAGAGCATAATTTGATGACTGTGCACTGAAGGCTGGCCCTGAGAGAGGGTTGTTAGCTTGTAAAAAGTACAAATAGGACACCTACAATAACCACATTTTTATATCAGTTGCACTCTATATGAAAAGCCTAAATAAAATAATCCATTTGTATATTACCATGGACTACAAGGCGAAGGGTCTTCAAAGAGTTCATGGAAAATGGCTGTTATGGAAATACTATGAATAGGTAGGTTTCAAAGAATTTTTGCGCTAAAATAAACTTGTACTTCAATTCTTTAATTAATTTAATTCTTTAATGCTTTTTAATTTTCACCACATTTTGAAGTACTCTCATATCAGTTCAAACTAAAATAAAAACAATAATTCTCTTGGTGCTAAACATATATTTAACTTACACATCCATTTCTGAAAATATCATTTGTATTTTCTTGCATAATCAAAACATTTATTCCAAATTGTTATTTAACGTGACACTCAGGGCAGGTTCTATGGTGTAATAGTAACACTCTGTTCAAGAGAAGTTGGTGCCCCCATGGCAGCCAAGCTTCCTGTCCCCAGCCCAGTAAGTCTGAAACACTGCTCATCTACATGAGTGCTCAGGATCCAACAGGTCAGAGGACATGATCAGACCTTGTGGAGGGTGGTTCTCTCTCTTTCTCTCTCTAGCGAGAAATAAAATGGTATTCAAGTATAAAATATTGTATTTATCTGCACAGTAAAACATTTTAGAACAAAATGTAACAAAAATTTTATAATTTTCTCTTAACTTACTACTTTTGTAAATTCTTACTTTTTTTAATTTCCTAAGCTTGTTTTTAATTTTAAAACCTATAATGTGATGATAAAGTTTTAAAACAGAGTAAAAAGAAAACATAATCTTATTGCATTTACACAAAATTTACAACGTGTATATAATCCTTTATTGTATTTTTAGGCACTTTTTACCTCATAATATTACAGGACACAAATTCTGTCTTCCAGTTTTACTTATTATTTTACATTAAGCATTTTTTCTTTGTGGCAACCCAATTTTTTCCTACTATTACTTTAAAGCGCAGCCTATCTTTCTGTCAAGAAGATAGAAAAATATATATTCACATCTTTTAAGGTTTCTTATTTTGTATCTTTATGTTTTAAAGAATGTCATAATGAACAGTTTTAGGTAATAATCTATTTGGTATTAATATTTCTCCTAGTAATTTTATTAATTCTTATTATAAAATTTCATTATATTGTAAATTTTCCTTAGTCTTTTACTTGCCTTTTTAGTTTTAGCCACGCAAATTTTACTCTTCATGTAATCATAGCCCTTTACTTTCTGATTTCTCAATTGCAAAAAAAAATAGAGAATTATTGTTCTGTAGAAATTGACAGTCTAAGGTAAGGTTTATGCTCATCTACCCTTAACTTTCTAATCAGTTATCGCAACAGCACTTATTAATTAATTCCCCTCTAATCACATTGTTTTGTAGTGTTTGCTTTGGTACTGATTAAATTCCAAAACATAAATTATTTCTTTTTTTTTTTCTTTTTTTTGAGAAGTTTTGGCTCTAGGGAGTGTGCGCTCGCCAGAGAGAGAGAGAGAAAGATAGGAAGCAAAAAATCACCCTCCAGAGGGGATGGTCATGCCGCAATCCCTTCTCCTCCATTCTCCTCTCGGGATGTTGGGCACACACGCACATGTGCCCAGCGAGAGTTCAAGCCACCAGGTCCAGGACTCGAGCCACGGTCAATTACATGGGAGTTCAGTAACATAGCCATTATGCTAACTGCTGGTCCCAATATAAATTATTTCTGGAAAACATATTCCATTTAGATATCTATTTTTATGCCCCAAACCACATAACTTTGCCTTTTAAATTAACTTTCATTTTATTTAGTTTTATTTTTTATTCATGACAGTGTGTGCATGTGGACATGAGAGAGAGACAGAGAGAGGGACAGATAGAAAGAGAACTCTCAACAACATTTTGTCACACCATAAGCTCCTTCCTCTAGTCTTCCAGCGCCTCAAGATCTTGGGAGTTTGAATGTGCCCATATGTTTCAAGTCGACCTGAACCACGGGTTAGTCCTGTGGCTTCCAGTCCACAGTCTAGACCAACTACTGACTATGCCATGAAGGTTGGGCTAATTTTCTTTCAAACATGTCTGCAATAGGCATAAAATGTCACTCTTAAACAATATTTTCATTTTTAAAATTTCTTAAATTACTCTTTACTTCAAATGAATGTTAGATAGAATGATTAATTTGAATTTACAAAATTTCTTCTTAGGTTTTTGTTTTATCTGATGAATGAGATTATAGAACATTCATACTTTTACTTAAATTAATATATCCAAACTAGAGCAATGCTCAGTCTCTACATGAACTGAGGTTTGATGTCTTCTGTTCGTAAGCCCATACAATTTCTTCTAATTTTGCTAGTATTATAATATATATTTTATTTTATTATAATGAACTTATAAAAATTACTACTCGCACTTCATAATGGTTCCTACATTAAAAGTGCTTCAAAATCTGTCTTAGGATGGGGTCAACAGATGGCATACCATTTACATCATTGGACTCCTACATGGTCACCTGTGGTTCAAGCCCAGACCTGGTGGCTTGAAACTCATGTCAGGTGCACATGCATTTGTGCCCAAGATCCCAGAAGAAAAATGGAAGAGAAGGGATTGTGATGTGGCCACTATCCATGCTTCTCTCTTCCAAGTGATTTCTCACTTTTCCTCACATCATCTGTGTCTCTCTCCCTCTCTCCAGTGAGTACACACACTTTAAGGCAAAATCTTCTTTAAAAACAAAAAACTGTCTCAGGAGAACAGAAAGTAAATAGTGTATGCTGATAGACTAGATAGACACTGTTACTCAGGAGGCCAAGGTTTGATTCTGGGTCTAACCTAAAATCCAGGCACAGTTAATATAGTTCCAGGTACTCAGGCAGCTAAAGCAGGAGAAAGCAAGAAACAATCCTCCACAGGGGATGGCCACATCACATAATCTCTTCTCCATTCTCTTCTTAGTATTTTAGGCATGACATTAAAATCATGTTTTTTTTTTTTTTTTTGAGAGGTTTTTACTACAGGGCCATGTGCTCACCAGAAAGACAGAGAGAGACAGAAAATGAAAAATCACTCCCCAGGGAGATGACCACACCACAATCCCTTCTCCATTCTCCTCTTGGGATCTTGAGCACATACACACATGCACCTGGCGTGAGTTTAAGGCACTGGGTCCAGGACTCAAACAGTGGTTGACTACATGGAAGTCCAACGCCATAGCCATTACACCAACTACTGGTCCCAGTTGACCATGATTTTTATATTTTCTAATTAGAAATCAGACTTTTTACATAAATCTGTCCTGGCTTATCCACTTGAGTGGATAATGTCATTATGATCTATATGTACCTTTATCTAGTTATGTTTTCCAGATAGAGATAAGTGTCACATTAGCAGGATTATAATTTCATTTACTGTTTTTCTTTTCATTTAATTTTGTTTGTACATCTTCTCCAAAAAGATTTTTGTTTACTTTCAATTAAAGTTATACGATTATATTTTAGATTATTGTAAACATTTTTTTTTATTTTTATTGTGTAGCCACCTCCTAGGAGGACCCCCTACTTCACTGACTCACATACGTACAAACATCACACCACCACCAGACCTTCGGACTGGGATCCTAATGGATGCTGCATCTACCAACGGTATCTGTACATTTCAGCTGCTATACAATATGAAAATCTCTTAGCTACTCAGCTCTTAGCAATAAAGAGAAGTAATTTTTTTTCTAGTCATAATTTTAAACACAGATAGCACTACGATTCCTTAGATTTCTCATTTAGAATTACTGGCCCAGCCCAGCGTCTGTAACACAAACAGCAGCAGACTGATCCACAGTATTGGAAGCCACATCATGGATTCAGATGTGGAGCTGATTTGAAACAGACCAGGCCCAAGATCCTGACTTGTTGGAGGGCTGGGGAAAGGTGATCTATAGGCGAGATCTGCCACGGGTCTCTCTTTCATATGAACATGCACACACTTTCTATCATGAAAGAAATAAAGTATATTAAAAATAGAATTTACCGATCAACACTGAAATTCAAAGTATCAAATCAATTTTTAAAAGACCATTTGTAGGGGTGGTGAGGGAAGTGGGAGAGTCGTGACCTAATGGTTAATGCGACTAGATCATACAGAGCTGACCTCGCAGTTCAAATCACACACTTGCTGGCTTGAGAAACATGTTGGGTGCATGTGGGTACGTGCTCAAAATCACAGAGGGAGACAGAGAAGGGATTTCAGCATGACCATACCCCGTGGGGGATGCTTTCTTGCCTTCCCTCTCTCTCTTCCCCTGTCTCTCTCTGGAAAGCACACACAACCTCTGGTAAAATTTTAAAAACACACAAAAAAAGACCTTTTTTTTGAAAAACTAAAAATACAACAGGAAAGTTGGTAACAAAATACTGTCTCCTTTTGAATGAGGAAAAATATGGCAAAAGCAATGAAAATAAAGACTTTCTTTGTTCATGTGTTGCTAATATTGTGTCATACTTCTAATTTAAATGAAAACCCCTTTTGGGCCAGCAGGTGGCATGGTTTAGATGGCTGGATCCCACATGGCCAACTGCACAGTTTGAGTCCTGGACCTAGTGGCTTGATAATCATGCCAGGCTCATGTGTGTGTGTGCCCAAAATCCTGAGAGGAGAATGAAGAAGTGATTGTGGCACGGCCCCATTAGGAGGTGATTTTCTCTCTCGCTTGCTCTCTTTCTCCCCATCTCTTTCTCTCTGTCTCTGGTGAGTGCATGCATGCTGTAGCAAAAAATACACACACACACATATACACACACACACACACACACACACACACACACACACATAAACAAAAACAAAAACAAAAAAACCTCTTTTAATATACTGCCTATCTATATATGGATATTACCATAAAAGGGCTGTTCAATAAAAGAAGCAAAAACACTTGGAGTGACACAGAGATTTTCCTTTATTGAGTTACCATCAACTCCTAAATCCCAAATTAAATGTTTCTCTAACATTAGTATTAACATAAATCTTAGCTATGAATAAAGACAAAAAGTGTAAAGGAAAAATAAAATTTATCTGGGTTATAGTTCATGCCTTGGGCCTGAGTCTTCCATCTGGGAAGCATTCTTCCTAGCAAGATCATAGGATTGCCAGTCTCCCTGGGAGGCAGTGGAGAAGCATTTCAAAGCCCATCATCAGGGATATTTTTCAAGCAAGGGCCACTGGACCAAGCCAGTCCGACTTCATTTACTATGAAACAGACCCATGACAGTGCTTTCATCTGAGCGACCACCACACTAGGGCATGTGGGTACGTGCTCAAAATCACAGAGGGAGACAGAGAAGGGATTTCAGCATGACCATACCCCGTGGGGGATGCTTTCTTGCCTTCCCTCTCTCTCTTCCCCTGTCTCTCTCTGGAAAGCACACACAACCTCTGGTAAAATTTTAAAAACACACAAAAAAAGACCTTTTTTTTGAAAAACTAAAAATACAACAGGAAAGTTGGTAACAAAATACTGTCTCCTTTTGAATGAGGAAAAATATGGCAAAAGCAATGAAAATAAAGACTTTCTTTGTCCATGTGTTGCTGATATTGTGTCATACTTCTAACTTAAATGAAAACCCCTTTGGGGCCAGCAGGTGGCATGGTTTAGATGGCTGGATCCCACATGGCCAACTGCACAGTTTGAGTCCTGGACCTAGTGGCTTGATAATCATGCCAGGCTCATGTGTGTGTGTGCCCAAAATCCTGAGAGGAGAATGAAGAAGTGATTGTGGCACGGCCCCATTAGGAGGTGATTTTCTCTCTCGCTTGCTCTCTTTCTCCCCATCTCTTTCTCTCTGTCTCTGGTGAGTGCATGCATGCTGTAGCAAAAAATACACACACACACATATACACACACACACACACACACACACACACACACACACATAAACAAAAACAAAAACAAAAAAACCTCTTTTAATATACTGCCTATCTATATATGGATATTACCATAAAAGGGCTGTTCAATAAAAGAAGCAAAAACACTTGGAGTGACAAAGATTTTCCTTCATTGAGTTACCATCAACTCCTAAATCCCAAAATAAATGTTTCTCTAACATTAGTATTAACATAAATCTTAGCTATGAATAAAGACAAAAAGTGTAAAGGAAAAATAAAATTTATCTGGGTTATAGTTCATGCCTTGGGCCTGAGTCTTCCATCTGGGAAGCATTCTTCCTAGCAAGATCATAGGATTGCCAGTCTCCCTGGGAGGCAGTGGAGAAGCATTTCAAAGCCCATCATCAGGGATATTTTTCAAGCAAGGGCCACTGGACCAAGCCAGTCCGACTTCATTTACTATGAAACAGACCCATGACAGTGCTTTCATCTGAGCGACCACCACACTAACATCAGTGCATCACAGAGAGAAGGAGGAAAGCAAAGCAGCTGTGGAGGAAGAGGGAATATTTTCTCCTCTTTGTGCAGAATTTTACCCCGATTGAAAGTTTTTAATTTTTTAAAAAAGCTAATGAATAAAAATTATAGAACAAAATATTTTCATTACTTAAAAAATATTCTATTAATAAAAAAAAACCACCAAACACATATTCAACCTTGTCAGCAATTTAATATTATATAAACATTGGTTTCTTAGCTAGGTGAGAAGCATGAGTTTATATAACATGGAAAAGCTATTCCTTAGAAATACAGGAAAAACTAGGACCAACAGTTAGCATAACAGCTATGTCACTGGACTCCTACATAGTCGACCGCAGTTCAAGTCCCGGACACAGTGGCTTAAACTCACGCTAAGCGCGTGTATGTGCGTGCCCAAGATCCCGAAAGGAGAATGGAGGAGAAAGGATTGTGGCGTGGCCATCCCCCTTGGGGGGTGATTTATTGCTTTCTGTCTCTCTGTCTCTCTCTGGCTGGCTGGCTGGCGAGCACACGTGCCCTATAGCAAAAACCTCTCAAAAAAAAAAAAAAGAAAACAAAAAGAAAAGAAAGAAATACAGAAAAAACTATCTTCTCATCTCTAAACTTCTTCATTCATTCATTCAAAAATATTCATTGAGTACCTACTATATTCAGGAATTCTATGAGGTGATAGGTATATAGCAATGAGAAAAACAGATACTGTGTCTATCTATGTAGATTTCTTGTTGTCTTGAAGTAGACATAGAACCCACTAAATAAATACACAGTTATAAGTTAGAATAATACAATGAAGGATTAAAAACAAAGGCAATAAATGGAGGAACAGATTTTTGTTGGAAAGAAAGAAAAGACTTATAAAAAAAAGTAGCTGATCCCTAAAAAAAGAGGGGGGTGGGGGTGGGTAAGACAGAAAAAGAGGGGGGGGGGGGGGGGGAACCTGAGTGATTTGCTTAGGAGGAATAGCATTTGGGGAAGTTCTGGAATGGAAAGGATATGGAGACTCAGCCCATAGTCTGGTGGTTATGGGAGCTGGATCCCACATCACTGACTATGTGGTTCCAGTCCTGGACCTGCCGACTTGAAAAACACACCAGGAACATGTGCATGAATGCTCAAAATCCTGAAATGGTAGAGATTAAGGAGAAGGGATTAAGGCATGACCACCTCCAATAGGGGGACAGTTTCTCCCTCTCCCTTACCCCTCTCTCTGGCAAGCACTAATAAAAAAAAAGAAAGAAAGAAAGGGCATGGTACATTGGAGGATAAAGAGCCAGTGTGTCCACAGAACAGTAGACAAAGAGAGACCAGGCTTGGGAAAGAGGCAGAGGTCAAGGACTTACCATCTTAATTGCAGTTGAAGTTGTTGGCAGGAATGATACTAAGGCATGTCCAAATCTGATCGGAGCTATTCTTTGCAGATCCCAATGGGCTGCCAAGTAGGGAATAAGAGCAAATTGAAGGGAGGAAACTGAGCAGTCTATTTAGCAGATGATTGCAGTGGTCAGTATAGCAAGAAGTTACAGGCTAATGGCAGTGGTGACAGCAAAAATCAAATAATTTGGAGTACTATTTGGTGATAGAACCAAAAGGATTTGGTGATGGAGCATGAGAGAGTGATGAAGGACATGGTTTTCTTGAGTTTCTATAAGGAGACACAGGAGGGAAACAAGTCTCAGAGGTAGAAAAATGGGCAAAGACAGCAAAATGGGTGGGAAGGAGGTAGCAATTGAGAGCTACCCTTCGGAATTCTTGTATACTGAGGGGCCAGCATGGACAAAGCAATTGGCTGTCAGAATCTGGAACACAGAAGGAAGCCTCGTCTAGAGATAGGAATTGAGAAACTTTTGATGTGTTGATGGACATCAAAGGAACATATTTATTTTCTCTCCTCTCAGTGCAGATTTGCTCTGTTTATAAGTCTGACATAGCTTCTCGCCACTAACTGTGAAAATTGAAAGGTTCAAAGTGCTTGAAATAAGTCTTGTCTTCTCTTGCTTTTTAAAAGACATTAATTGCAATAACTATAAAATTCTTTTTGTAATTTACTCTGTGCTACATCTATTCCTAAATATGATGTATTTAATGATTTCCAAACATAAGATTATGGAATTTCTCCCAATTATTTATTAGGATGGTTCCAACCACATTCAGCTCCCTTATGAATTAGCAGTGGGTCATGATGAAATGGTTATAGAGTCCACACTGATATACATACTTGTGTTAGTCAAGCTCTTTTCAGGCAGTCCTAGTCTAACTTATATTATTCAGGCTCCTGTTCTACACCTTGTCCCACCTTTAATTATGTCCCAGCAGGAAACAGCAGCAAGCATCCCAGTACCCACTTCTTCAATTGCTCTATGAACGAGTCCTCATATATAGTTGTATCTGTCTACAAAAGTCTTTTCTTCTCCAAACACAAAAAGGATTTTAGCTCCAAATAGGATTACACAAAATCATTACAAACACTAGCACAAGATATATTTTCAAGTCAAAGCCAGTGGTGATATTTGAAATGACTGCTGTAGTCTTACACATGAACCAAAAAATATGTGTATTAGTTTAATCCTTTGATGTGCATGCTGGTCTAGGCCAAAGCAGCCCACTTACAGTGGGGTACAAGGATACTAAAAATGTAAATCCATGAAGGCATATTTACCTGTCTTGCTCACTGCTGTATCCCCAGGTCACAAAATCTGATGACCCATAGTAACTACTCTGCAAACATTGCTGGATACATAAACAAACAAATATAATTGAATAAATCTTGACAACACAGCATAAAAACCCATGGTGAGAAATTTTACCTTATGTCTACTAGACTTTAAGTAAATGGAGGTAGCTAGAAAGATGGGGTGGTGCTTTCAAGAACCATACGCAGGGAATTCTGAGAAGGTAAGCATTTAAATGCAGCTACCTTACCCTCCTCTTCCAACTCCAATCGGGCAGCTGCTTCTCCAGAGTCATACAGTTTCTGGGTCTGTGGGCAGCTGGTGAAGGCAGGCCATGGCTGTTCCAAGGTCTGTGGAAATGACTGATGTGAGGCTTCCTTCCTGTTTTCAGACAGAGACCAGCACAAAGAAGCTGACAGGTATAGACTGCGTGAATGCAGCTCGCAGAGGCCTGTAAACTCTGCAGGAAGCACATCAGCTCCTCCCGGAGAACCAGATCTCCCTGGCCTTTCAGAAAACAAAAAGTAGCTAAATGGCAGGCCAAATGTCCCCTATCTCCAAAGCAGTGAAATTTCAAGGAGATTTAGAAGATATGATATTTATTAAAATCCAATAACCAAGATTTTTTTCCCATTTTTTGTTGTGATTGGATAAAAAAAAAATTTATATGGAAGAAGCTTCGAGAATGTTTCTATAAACCCGGGAAATAAAAATTTATATGCTATGTGTATATGAATAATCTTTGGAGTTATGTTAGCATTTCAACCTATTTTGTAAGTTTATTTATTTCTTCTGGGGGAGAGAGAGAGAGAGAAAGAGAGAGAGAGGGAGCAAGCACACCTAACAGAGTGTTGTTGCTACAATCCACCTCCTGCTTCAGCTTTTCCCACATCAGAGGCACACGGGTGCCCAGTGTGTTCATGCCCTTGGCAGTATGCTACTGTGCTTTCAGGTGATACACCTGGATTGCACACTAGACTATAAGCTCTGTATATCTTACTCAGTTTATATCATGTTAAGAATTTTGACTTGTTCTGTAGGCTGTGGAGACCAACCAAAGTATTTTTAATAGATGGGTCATGAGAGAATAATCCAGGAATTTCTATGGCCCACTTGAAATACATTGAAGCTATGTGTTCAGTCTCTCTAATAAGCTCTCTCCAAAGATACCTGCAAGGAATACAGAAATATTCCACAGTATAAGGAACATTGCTTTCTAAAAGGAAACCAAAAAGCAAGTAGACAATATATTTCCAAGCATCAATATTCTAAGTACAGACAAATGCCATTAATTTGTTTCCATTAGTTCCAAAAATGCCCCTGCAGCTTAGTCTTGTTGGCAAAGAGCTGGCTTCTGTCCAAATAGGAATATATGTCAGGCTATAGAACCACTCACTGCTGAAGGTCAACTTCTCCTCCATGTTAAGATTTTCTTTAATCACAAACAATGACTTGCTATGATACAGGTATCTGTTAAGGAACCACAAACTGATCGGTACTAGGAATTTGCCAGGGATGCTAATTAAAAGTAATGACTTAATAAGAATCCATTCATTTAAATTATACAAGTCCTATTGTATTAAATTACAGTGTAAGTAGAAGATTCCTACACAACATTGCCTCTTGTCCACAGAGAATTCTATCATCGAGATAGTTTAGAAGGGTGCCTTCTAGCTTTATGACTGGGTGTATGAAAGCTGTTAATTTAGAAGAGATTGCTCTATCTTCCTTCACATAACAACAAAAAAATTCAAGGATACTAACTATCAATACTAAATGTCATGGCATCCTTGCATGAAGACTGTTAAAATAAATTTTATATTCTTTTATTTTCAAGGTTAGGCTCATATGCTCTGTTTTGTCAGAAACTAAATCTTGAACAATTTATAACAAAGGGGATAGTGTGCTGAATTTAGGAAACTCAGAGTCAGATTAATGGCCCAATGATAATATTCCATTGCATTCAGATGTCTGGTATGATCACTTCCTTCCTTTAAGCCATCATTGCTCTATTTTAAATTCCATTTGATTTAACAAACATTTATTACACACCTAAAATGTACCAAGCACTTGGCTAGACACTTGGGATGCAAATAATAAATAAGAATCTCACCTGGCACTTAAACAAAAAATACTACAAGTTCAGTAAATGGAAGAAGGTACATTATAAATAAATGTGTACACATGCATAATACACAGATTCAATTGCCTAGGAGAAAAGTTGTGTCTAATTTTGTCTTTCCTTTGTTTTCAATATACAAATATTTAAACACATAGAAAACTGAGTTGACGAATCATGTAAAATCCTAAGCAAAGAAAAACTGCCATTGCATTCATGCGGTCTGTTCCAGATATTTCTGTATGATTGCATTAACCTGGCCTGCTTAGTCCAGGATAAAAGCAATGAGACAGAGATGGAATCTGATGGCCC
Organism: Tupaia belangeri chinensis; assembly: GCF_000334495.1. Taxonomy (NCBI): domain Eukaryota; kingdom Metazoa; phylum Chordata; class Mammalia; order Scandentia; family Tupaiidae; genus Tupaia; species Tupaia belangeri. The sequence continues at coordinate 753,524 of NW_006208547.1, read as the reverse complement.
TTGGGTGGCAAGCTTCATTTAAACTTCAGGAATGACACCGTTGAGAATGGATGTACAACTAATAATAGTTGTGCATGTGGAGAACCCTGAGAAGCCCAAAATTCTAATGCAGGAAAGAACACATTCGTGCACACAAGGGCATGTGGGGCAGAGCTCAGGGACTCTCAGATACATGGTGTTACTTAACCTGCTCTTGCCTCAGCTGGTTTTAGGTTCCATCTCTAAAGCTGCAGTTCTCATTCCAGGGATACCCAGATGGTGTAATGGTTAAAGCGCTGGACTCCCACATGGTTGTCTGTGGTTCGAGTCCCAGACCTGGTGGCTTGGAACTCACTACAGACACATGTGTATACATGCCCAAAATCCCAGGAGAAGACTGGAGAAGGGATGGTGGCATGGTCATCCTCCCCGAGGGGTGATTTCTCACTTTCCCTCTCACTGTCTCTCTCGAGGGAGTGCACACACCGTACAGACAAAAAACTTAAAAAAAAAAAAAAAGGAAGCAGATGCTATCTTTGTAGGTAAGCACCTAAACATATATTGTGGTTTTTCTCCACTTTTCTCTATCCTGAAATAAACAACCCAGTAGAAATACTTTCTTGCTAGGTTTTTACAGCTGGCAACTTTATATCTATGGTTTAGAGAGCACATATTCTCGATTTTAGAGTGACTTTTTCTTTTCTAGTGAAATCTATATTTTGAGAGCTTAAGCATTTGTGAAGCCTGAGTTATATCAGGGGGAAGATTAAAGGAAAGGTTTTATGATGAGTACCGAAGGCCCCTAGGACAGTGTCTTTTTATTTTCAAGATACAGCAATATACTTAAAATGAAATTATAGAGTCATTCCATTGCTTTCCTGGACCAATACTCACAAATACTGCTTTGCCACTTTTTACTAAAGAGAATCTGAAAACTAAAAGGTCAATTTTCCCCACCAGCTTACTCTCAGATGCATGTTGAAACCACTGAACTCAGATGTCACAGAGACAATCTGCACATTTATCTAGGAATTTTTAATTGGCGTATAGTTAGGTAATTACATATGAGAAATTTTCTAGTTTCAGATTTTATTTTTGCATCCACACTACATGCATACTTCACCCCTTTCTTCTTGTTGAAATTCTACTGTATGTGCTTTGATTCTACTAGATCTTGAACAAGTCTTTCTCTTAAACTAAGCATCACAGTGTACCCTCTTAACCAACACAGTCAGAACGAAGGAACCAAAATGAGAAAGAATGGCCGCCACTATCACCACAGAAAGAAAAAAAAAGAAAAAAACCCCCCCGCCACTATCACCACCATATTCCCCTTAGTCATACTCACAGGAGTTACAGTGACTGAAAAATAGTTTCCCAGAGTTTCACAAACACACGTTTCTGAGCCAGCCAACAATGATACCCTGTTGGCCACCCAACCCTGCAACCTTTCCGCTTATACACATTCAGGGTCTGCTGTTTCCTGGGGAAAACATGTCCACTGGACAGACTATGTGGTCACACAATCTCAGAAAGGCAAAGTGGAGGAAGGGATTCATAATGGGCAGGAAGGGAGAAATTTCAGTTTTTCCATGGACAAGACCAGCATTTCCCAACTTTAATTTTTACATGTCACTTCATAATTCTTGCTACTGTTGTGCTGTAGTCATATGATTTCTAAAGCAATACATTAACAAAATAAATATATCCCCAAAGAAACCAAGGAATTAAAAGTGTGTGTCATATTTTTTGTAAAGTACCTAAAATTCAAATTTTCTAAAGTATTTGTCCCTGCATTACTTAAAATGACCCTGAGGATCACTCTCTATTAAACAAAATCCTATGGCACATAGAGAAAAGATTAAAAAAAAAAAAGTTGTCAATATTTGCAGTGTATACAATGATATAATTTTAAGAAGCAAGAACATTTCTTGAAATACTAAGACCAGAGATGAAATGTACAAGATATTTAAAAATCCAATGGCATCCTATATCAATAATCAGTCAGAAAATGTAATAGGAGAAATAAGATTTAAAATAATAATGATAAGCTAGGCCAAGAATCAGAGAGGTGCCCAGTAAGTAATCCTACAGAACGATTTGGGTCTGTAGCTGAACTAAGGATCCAGGCTACATTTTCTTTTTGTTCCTTTTTATCCCCCAACCTTTGACAAACATTTTACTCTATGGAAGTGTTCCTTATGACCACTATAAAAATTGAAGGATGAGTCTGTCGCTATGATTAAATTAAATGTATTCAAGACCCCCCAAAAAACACCCCACCTAGGGAACCAGCAATTAGCGTAATGGCTATGTCGCTGGACTCCCACGTAGTCGACTGTGGTTCGCGTCCCGGACCCGGTGACTTAAAACTCACGCCGGGCGCGTGTGCATGCATGCCCAAGATCCTGAGAGGAGAATGGAGGAGAAGGGATTGCGGCGTGACCATCCCCCCTGGGGGGGGATTTCTCACTTTCTGTCTCTATATCTCTCTCTGTCTGTCCAGCGAGCGCACACGCCCTATAGCGAAAAACCTCTCAAAAAAAAAAAAGAAAACAACAACAACAACAAAAAAACACCCCACCTACTTAAGGGAAGGTGATCTGAAATTTCCTGAAGACTGTTTGCAGGAGACCACAGATGTGACGTGAAATGGCAGTGACAGAATGAGGTGAGTGGGACCAGCATGCTTTCTTCTTTTCTTCTCCTCCTCCTCCTCCTCCTCTTCTTCTTCTACCCCTTTCCTAAGCTATCTACCATGAAAACTCAGAAAATACCTGGCCTTTCTGCATTTGATTTGGAGATGTGCTCTACATTAGAAAGAAATACAGGTTGGCCCCTTGGTCTACTGGATAAAGCAGCTGGCTACTACAGGGCAAACTGAGAAGTTCCAATCCCAGATCCAGTGGCTCAAAAAACACACCAAGCACATATTCATGCATGCCCCAAATCCCAGCATGCCCCAAATGGAGATATGGAAGAAAAGGAAATGTGGCATGACCCTGTCCCAGTGATGGATGCTTTCTCCCTCTCCATCTCTGTCTCTCTGCCTCTCTCTGGAAAGTGTATGCACCCTCTGGCAAATTTTTAAAAAGAAGAGAGAAAAAGAAAGAGAGAATGTGAGCAATGTGTCTAGACTAGAGACACACACATGCGCTTTTGTATGCATATATGAACACATATTTAATGTACCTAAACAACAAACATAAAAATCAAAAAGAAACTAAAATGTTAAATGGCTAACAACTCTAGGTAAAACTGCAGTTGTTTTTAATATGTCTTTATACTTGTTTTTATATTCTAAATTTTTACAAGTCTGAGATAACTTTATCGATAATAAAAAGGGAATTTTCTTTTGAGTGGTTTTTGCTAGAAGGCACGTGTGTTCGCCAGAAAGACAGAAAAAGACAGAGAGATAGAAAGTGAGAAATCACCCCTCAGGGGAGATGGCCACGCCACAATCCCTTCTCTTCCATTCTCCTCTCGGGATTGTGGGCACACACGCACTCATACCCAGCATGAGTGTAAGTCACCAAGTCCAGTACTTGAACTGCAGTCGACTACATGGGAGTCCAGTGACATAGCCATTATGCCAACTGCTGGTCCCAGAAATTTAAAAATAAAGAAGAGCTACTTTTGCTCAAACACAATTTTTCCTATGATGCTTCCTCAGATTCTAGTGTAAACAAATTTCTTCCTCCTCACAACTTTAAAGAACTTAACTATGGTCTTCATGAGTCTTCTTTTTTTTGAGAGATTTTCGCTATAGGGCGCGTGCGCTCGCCAGACAGAAAGAGACATAGAGACAGAAAGCGAGAAATCACCCCCCAGGGGGGATGGTCACACCGCAGTCCCTTCTCCTCCATTCTCCTCTCGGGATCTTGGGCATGCACGCACACGCGCCCGGTGTGAGTTTTAAGCCACCGGGTCCGGGACGCGAACCACGGTCGACTACATGGGAGTCCAGCGACATAGCCATTACGCTAACTGCTGGTTCCCATCTTCATGAATCTTTACATGGCTATATCCCTTCTAAATTATAAACTCCCTGATTATTACAGAGAGTATATTGCACTCATTTTGCAGTTCCCAATAAAATCTAGCAAATGCCTTCCATATAGTAGGTAAATATTTGCTGCATCTAAACATGCTGTTATAACTCAGGACTTCAAATTAAGTACTTTCCATTCCAAACCAACTTCAGCAAGTGTTAAGCATAAATACTGTCAGTTTATTTGAAAATGTAGTAAACAAAAGAGTTTCAGATTATTGGTTTTAGAAAAGTGTTTAATGAGTAGGGTTTCTATTTGTTGTGATGTCAGCAGCACTGTTTTGTGCCCATCATCAGTTTTCCTCCTATTGCTGCTAACCACAGCCATTAAGGCACCTCAGGTTTCTTCCTTAAACAAGCTGGTGCCCACAACTACTTTGTCAGACAATGGCCTGATAACCAAAGTATCTGAATGTGAGAATTATGGCAATTATTTTGGCTTATTCCTTATACCCAGAAATCCTTAGTACAAAAGAAAAGAAAGATCTTAAAAGGAAAATAGTCCAATTACTTGTTTTTTAGGAGCCCAGAGAAATGTATTAATAGTCAATTGGTTGTTACAGAGAATGGACAAAATGGTTAAAAAGGTGGGAGAAATGACCTTTGCACTAACATGCTGTTTAATGAAAGAACAAAATGTAGAACTGACTGAAGACTATTCACAGTGTCGTTTCTGTACTCATCAAAATGAAGCATGAAGAAAGCTAATTAGTAAGTAAATCTGCAATAGTTAGATAAGGCTCACTTTTACCAGCTGTGAAACAGAAAAAAAATCAGACTTTCAGAGTATGAAAGTGAATCTATGACTAATATTAATGTGTTAAAAATTTTTGATTAAATAATGCAATGTAAAGTTTTATTTTTATACAATTCAATGAGTTTGAAGAAATGTCCACACCCATTAAGCAGCAACCCAGTCAAGACATAGAACATTTCCACCATCATAGAAAGTTCCCATGTTTTACCTTTTTGTCAATTTCCCTACCACTCTCCCATCCATAAAGAACTACAGTTCTATTTTGTAGAATATAAGTTCTTCAACTTCATAGAAAATATCCTACAATAAGAGCTTCTACATTTTCTTCTGGACCATTACTACTGTCTTCTTTATCTCAAAGTCACCCCTGCTACTGCCTGTCTCAGAAGTTAATTGTTTCTCTTGAGTGTTTTGTACCACAATATGTTATTCATTCTTCCACTGATGAGTATTTAGGTTGTTTACAGTTTGGGAATATTATAAATTAAGCTACTATAAAAATTGTGTACAAGTTTTTGTTCCAAATTTTGCTTTGATGGATGTTTATATTTTCTTCTATAAATGCAGAGGAATAAAATCCTGGGTGATAAAGTATATGTTTAAATTTCTCAA
>NW_006208547.1:699093-748094 GCF_000334495.1 Tupaia belangeri chinensis | reverse complement strand
TGCTGAACCATTTTTTAAAGTGTTTTTACCATTTCACATTCTCCCAACAATATAAGAGCATTTCAGTTGCTCCCTATCTTTGCTACCATTCGTGATGTCAGTTTTTTTAGTATAGCTATTCTAAAGAATAAAAAGTAGTATTTTAAAGGGATTTTAGGGCATATTTTCTGCTGAGTAATAAAGGTGAGAATATATTTTTTTTATTTATTGTCATCTCTATATGTACTTGCATATAAAGAATAAAAAGTAGTATTTTAAAGGGATTTTAGGGCATATTTTCTGCTGAGTAATAAAGGTGAGAATTATTTTTTTTACTTGTTGTCATCTCTATATGCACTTGCATAAGGTGAATCTTCAAGTCACTTGTCCATTTTTTAGTTAAGCTATTTGTCCTTTAATTTGGCTTGTATTAGTTCTGAAAACATTCTAAACACAAGTGTATTGTCAGGAAGTACAATGCAAATATTTTCTCCAGTGTGTGCCTTGCCTTTTTACCTGGTAAAGTTTTGTTCTTAATAAAAAGAGGTTATTAACTCTGATGCAGGACAATTTGTCATCTTTTTATTTTTATAGTTAATGCTTTTGTATACTATCTTTGCCTGTTTTAAGGTTGCAACAATATTCTCCCATTTTTTTCCTAGAACCTTTTTAGTTCAGTTTTTATGTTTATGATCCTTTGCAAATTAATTCTTATGAATGAAGTTAAACTTCCTATTATTCCATGTGTCTAACTAATGTTTCAGTACCGTCTGTTGAAAAGATTTTCTTTGCTACATAGAATTGTTTTGTCAAAAATTAATAGACCTACTGCGTATGAGCTTACTGCTGCACTCTTTGTGGTTCCTTAATCTAGGTTCCTATCCTTTCCAAATTACACTGTCATGAGTCCAGTAGGTTTCTAGGAAATCTTGACGGCAGGTAATACGAATCTTCCAGCTGTGTTCATTACCAAAATGGCTTTCGACATTTGTGTATTTTATATTCTGTCTATATTTCAGAATCAACTTATCAATTTGTTCACCTCAAAAGGTATTTTTTAAGATTTTTGATAGGATTGTGTTGAATCTATACTCTGCAAATTTTTAGTCTTATAAATATTAGTAACACTGATTTAATTCATAATGTACTTTGTTTTTTATATCCCCACTGATTTTCTTTTTGTCTACTTTTCCTATTGATTGAGAATTGTTAAAACTGCCAATTGTGAGTTTAGCTATTTTCCTTCTAGACTTGTTGACTTTGTTCAATACATTTTGAAACACTGTTACTAATTAAATGCATATTAAGATTTGGGAGGATTTCTAATAAATTTTTAAAAGTCCACTTTTGTTATTTTTGGTTTTGCTATAGGGCACAAGTACTTACCAGAAAGAAACACAGAGAGGGGAAAGTAAGAAATCACTTCCCAGAAGGGATAGCCACCCTGCATTCCCTTCTCCACCACTCTACTCACGGGCTTTTGGGAATGCACACAAATGCACCCAGCATGATTCTCAAGACATCAGATTTGGGGACTTAACCCCTAAGCTAACCTGGACATGTGGGATGCAGCACTTTAACCTACATGCCACCTGCTTGCCCCAAAACAGTTCACTTGTATTTGGCAATTTTTCTTTTCTAATTTCCCTTTTGTTTAATATTGATAAAACACACTAGTATTTGAGACTTCAGTAAGTTTTCTCTGCATATGACCAAAAGAAAAAGAAAAAGAAAAGAAAGAGAATAACACACTCCTGCTTTTTGATGCATGTCGGAATAATATACTTTTGCCCATCTTTGATTTTTATAACCTTCTACCAGGGTTTTGATCTTTTTATGCAACTTGTCGATGTACACCTTTTGATAGTCTCTGGTCCTCACTGTTGCTAAGAAAAGCTCAGCCAACAATCACACTGCTGTTTCCCTATGGGTAATATGTATGTTTATCCACCTACTTTAAAGATTTTTTTTTCTATCTTAAGCATCTCACAGTAAGATTATAACATGCGGCTTTCTTTGTATTTATTCTACTTTAGGTTTGTTGATTTCTGGAATACATCATTTGAAATATCTAGAAATTTTTTCTGCCATTTTCTTTCAAATATTCATTTTCCATTCTCATCATGCTGTTTACTTCATACTGTTCCATAGATCACTGAAGCTCTATATATCTTTTGTTTTTTTTTGAGAGGCTTTTTGCTATAGGGTGTTTGTGCTCGCCAGAAAGACAGAGACAGAGACAGAAAGAGAGAAATCACCCCCCAGGGGGGATGGCCACGCCACAATCCCTTCTCCTCCATTCTCCTCTTGGGATCTTGGGCACGCACACACACGCACACGGCGTGAGTTTAAGCTGCCAGGTCTGGGACCCAAACCACGGTCAACTACAAGGGAGTCCAGCGACATAGCCATTATGCTAACTGCTGGTCCCCAATATATCTTTTAAAACATTTTCTCTTATCTACATTTTTTATTAATTTGTTTTGTTTGTTTCATTTTATTTTAATTTATGCATTCAATCACTGTACGTCACCACATCTTGTAAAAAAGAATTTTCCTAGCATAAATATACTACACACCAGTCAAGTTAAAGATATTACCATACACATTATTATCAACAGACAATCCTCCATTTCCATATTCCTTAAAGGTCTTGTCTATTTTTCTCCTCAATTCCCTTCCTTTTACCCTCTTCCTCCTTACATCCTCCCCCCACACTGTCTCCAGTATCCACAATGTTCTCCATGCTTCTATTTTATCCAATCTTTCCATTTCCACCACAGAGTGTGGATGTTTGGTTTATATTAAGTAAGGACATAACATTATCTCTCTTTCATAGTCTGGCTTGCTTTACTAAGCAGTAAGTCTTTCATAATTGTCGATATCAGATGCCAAGGTCTTGTTGTTTTTTATAGCTGAGTAGTAATCCATCATGTATATGTGCCACATTTTTTCTTCTTTTTTTTTTTAATGTAGAAAGATTTTTGCTATAGGGTGTAAGCACTCACTGGAGAGACAGAGACAGATAAAGAAACAGAAAGTAAGAAATCACCACCCCAGGGGAGATGGCCATGCTGCAATCCCTTCTCCTCCATTCTCTTCTCTGGATTTTAGGCACGTACACACGTGTTCCTGGCTGAGTTTTAGGCCCCCAGGTCCGGGACTTAAACCGTGGTTTACTACATGAGAATCCAGTGATGTAACCATTATACTATCTGCTGATCCCAGTAATACTTTTTCAGTCCATCATCTCCTTATAGCCATCTGAATTGGTTCCATGTCTTGTAATGCTGCAATAAACATGGATATGCAAGCACTTTTCCAACTGAGTATTTTCCTATCCTTTGGGGAGATATCCAGGAATGGAATTCCTGGATCATGTGGTAGTTATATTTTTAGGTTCTTGAGGAACCTCCATATTGTTCTCCACAGTGGCTATGCTAATATTCATTTTTTTTTAAGTTCACTAGCTTTTTCTCTTTGGTGCTCACTAAACAGATTTTTCATTTCCAACAAGGTATTATATATTCACATTTCAGAAATTCTGTCTGGTTATTTTCATATTCTTAATTTCTTTCCTGAGTTCCCCTGTCTATTCAGTAATTATTTTCATGTTTTCCTTTAAATTTCTGAAAACTTTTAAAATAGAATTTTTAAAGTCCATGGCTACTAATTCCAAAATCTTGGTAATTTTACAGACTGTTTCTATTGACTACATTTTGCTTTTTTTGTTTGTTGCGTTGGTTCTTTGAGTACACATACATCATTGTCTTTCCCTTTTTTGTTTCTTCTGAATGGAGGAATGGATAAAATGTGGTAAATATACACAGCAGAATATAATTCTACCTCAGAAAAGAAGGAAATCATTTCATTCATGACAACATAGATAAATCTGGAGGATATTAAATTAAGTGAAATAAATCAGGCACAAAAACACAGAAACCACATGATCTCACTCATGTGTGGACTCTAAAAATGTTCACCTTGTAAATGTATACATTACAATAATTGTTGCCCTGAAGCGGATGAAATTGGAGATGTTATTCAAAGGAAAGAAAATTTCAGTTAAATTTAGGAGATGTATGTACAACACACATTAGCTCTAACTAAAGTTAACAATAATGTACACTTAAAAAATGTTAGAAGAGTAGATTTTGGGCCAGCTCGTGGCATGATGGTTAAGGTGGTTGGATCCCACACGACTAATGGTGCGGTTTGAGTTCCAGACCTGGTGGCTTAAAAAATACACAGAGAATGTGTTCATGGATGCCCAAAATCCCAAAAAGGAGAAATGGAGAAGGGATTGTGGCATGGCTATTCCCCATTTGTCATGGAGATGCTTTTTTATTTTCCCTCCCTCTCTCTCTCTCTCTTTTTGTTGTTGTATGGTTTTTCTTTGAGTTTATGTAATATGACTATTTTATATATATATTATATATATAATATATATATATATATTATATACACACACACACACACACACACACACACACACATATTCTAGACATCATATATTATGTGGAGTCTGGATTATGTTGTTTTCTTTTAAAGGGCATTGCTGTTTAACTCTACAGCCAGTTATATTAATGGCAAGATTTCTGGATCCTATCAACCATGATTTTACATTCTGTATGGTGGGTTTATTTTACTTTGTGTCTTAGTTCAAGCATGTGACATTACTCTATGGAGTGATGACTCAGAATATACAGCATGACTTTTCATGGTACCAGTTACCTGAGGGTTGCTCAGAGAGGCCTCTTCAGTGTGTCCCACCTAAAATCCGATGGATTCAAGAACTGCAGAACCTGCATCTCTCTGTCTTTCTCTCCACCCTCCAGCAGCCTTTCTGTGTGAGGCTTCACAGAGTCTCTCTCTGAGCATGTGTAGTCCAGCCCACAATCAACCAATGCCTTGTCACAACCAATCTATTGGCTCCTTATACCTTGGTGCAGCTCCCTCTCTCTGCTACCTGCTCTACAGATTTCAGTCCTGACCTCTACCACCTAACTCCTCAAGTAGGGAGGACTGCTGCTCTCTGATTAGGCTGCAGGTCCATCCATGCCCCACACAGGAAAGCTCCCTGTGGGGTCTACCTTCTCTCAAAATCATAGTCCCACACTGCCTATTGTTCCACACTTGAAAACCACCATCTCCTCTGTTTTGTCCTGCAATAGAGTTGTTTATGTTAAAAGTTCATTGTCAATTGCATCCTCCTTGTCAGAAGCTGAAGTCTGCATAGAATCAAGGGAGGATTTTAAAAACAAAGGTAACTTTTAATTCAAAACCATGTCCTAAATCCCTGTTAACTTTACATAGGAGACAAATTTTAAATACTCCCCCTTTTAGATTGCTAACTGGAAAAATCGCTTCATGTAAGTGGATTTCATCTTAACTGTAAAGAGAACTATATATCAGAAGGTTTTGAAGGAGATGATAAATTCCCATACCACACATAAAGGCTAATGATTCATCTTTCTTGCTGATGAGTCCTTAGTCACCATCACAGACCACAGAGGAAGTTTGCCACATTGGGCAGTTTGGGAGGCAGGGGCAGGGGGAGGTCAGGAATGTGAGACAGTCATTAGCAGTCATCAATAAGGCCTAGGCACTTTCCTCCTACGCATTCCCCTAAGTCAGCCCAGCTCTGAGTGTAATTGGAGAAAGTCAGATACTCAAAATATAAACTTCAGTTTGTTCAAATTACAAGCTAGTAATTACAAAGTAAGTAAAAGGTGTCTTGTTTATATAATTTTCTTCAGTCAGTTTCCTTAGAAATGGAGCAGAAACACACTTGTTCCGTAATAATAAACTTCTATTAATTTCAATATTATTTATCCTTGACTTTTAAGAGTAGTCATTTTTGGACATTTTCCAGAAAATTTACTCCATATATATTAGTAACACTCAAATCCAGTGATGAATAAAATTTAACTATTAAGAATTCAAATTATCTACATCAAAAGAGGCAAATTATACATGTCAAAGCTCAGAAGGACAGAATTTTATGTGATAAAAGTATTAAATACTAAGAAAATAAAAATTTAGCAAAATAAAGAAAATATGCATTGTATTCATCATTGAAAATAGAGTAGAGAAATACTAGTTGAATTCTAAAAGGAATCAGAATACTTAGCTGTTTCTACAAAATTCTATTTATTTCAAAGAGAGACAGAGACAGAGATACCTCTCACAGGGCCCTGAATGCCTCAATCCTCTCCCCACCTTCTGGGCAGTTAGGATCACAGAAATGCCCATGGGCTCACCTGGCAGGATCAGATCAATCCAAAATCCAAATTCCAGGCCCTCCCATTTGATCCCAACATCACACAGGAGCACACCATTGCCAGTACCACTATAATTAGGTCCAGAAGAATTGTTTCAATGTGATGATTGCTATAAACAAAATGAAAACTATTCCTACTGAATAAACCATTCAAAATTACCATTCTCATGAACTTAAGCATGACTAATAGTAATTACAAATTCCTGGCCTTTTGATTTAAACCTTCTTTAGCACCCTCTTGAATACTGCCTGCCTATATCTTGAAATAAATAGAGGAATTAATATTGGAGTGTTGGAAAAGTCATGATGCATTTTTGCATAGGAAAACAGAAAAAAAACACATCATGACTTTTCTGACAATCCAATAAATTGGCAAATTTGCCAACCTAATTTTTAGAGTATTTAATGTAGGTGAATTCAAAATAAATATGAAGCACATATACACTCTATAAAAAGCATTTTTCATGTTCATATCTGGTCATTAAAATGAAGCCTGAGGGCATCAGAAGTATAGTTGCTTTATTTCTAGTTTTCTTAAGTCCAGCGATCTTGCTTAGCAATGAAGTACCTTGTCATCACTCTAAAATACTTCCCCTCAATTACTATTTAAAAAAATAAAAATTGAAACTGACATGATAGATGTATACAAGTAACCTACCATGCATTCAGATCTGAACTTTTCTCTACATGTCCAACTTTTGGGGTCTTACTTAAACCCAAGAAAAAGACACCCTGAGTTTCTACAGTTATGTTACAGCCTCACTAAATTTACCTTTCTTCAACATGTAAAAAATGATGAGAAATTCCAAGGAGAGAATTAATGATAAACTTAAAAATCAGAAAAGCGAATATTGCTCAATGTGTTTTCTGTTTCAATATTAAAATAAAGAATGGCTTAAATTATGGCTACACTAGTAGAAATAATGTCTGATACCTAGAACTATATGAAAAATTATAACATGTTACTATGGTAATTCATTAAATTACATAAATAATCCTTTTGATAAAAATTATGAAAGATTCTCATATTTTTAACATGAATAGTATTGACTGTATTTCATAGTATTTTACTCCATTATATCTTCATGAAGACTGGTATTAAAGTGGGAAAAAGCAAGGTCTGTATAACAAAAAAAATACTGAAATAAATCTACAACTATGAAATTAATATGCTTACAACTCAGGGAAAATGAAAGAGGACTCAGAATTACATAGTTTCTTCTTTTCCTTCTTTCTTTCTTCTTCTTTTTTTTTAATTGTCAGAGTGTGAACCTCAATGGGACATGGTCATATTTCAATCCTTTCTCCTCCATTTCTCCATCCTGTTGGTATTTTGGCCACGTGCACACACTCAACCCAGTGTGTTTTTAAAGCTGGGTTGGAACTTCAGTCAGCCATCTGGGATCCAACTGCCTAAACCACTAGGCTGCAGGGCTAGTCCAATAATTACATAATGTCTTACTTCCAGTTTTTCAAATAAAAATGAAACATAAAATGATAAAATAAATATCTCTAAAAGAATTCAGAAAGTATACAAAGCAACCAGAGAATCTCCCCAATGCCTTAAATGCACTTAAGTCTCAAGCCCAAGTGAGTTTTATCACAATGTAGAATCCCAAAAAGCTATATAATACAACAGACTCACTGGAGTCAAAGATCCTACAGTATGAACGTCAGTCACTGATGACTAGCAAACAGTCTGAGCAACAACAGGCACAAATGGAATAGTGAAGATACTGGAACTGTTCATCACAGCCTCCAAAATATTCCTTTGTGGTGCATAGAATGCGATTTGTTTTCAGAGTAACAGATGGGTGCTAACTATTCTTGTGATGCAAGCTATTTCAGGGGGAAAAAAGTTTAAGCCTTCTTAGTTTTTATATGCAATTAATCATCCAAATAAACAGCTCATTTGATTAATTTCCACTCTCCACCCACATGCACCACCTAAATCCATAAATTTCAAGCTTATTTATAATAGATAATTGAGATATAAGAAGAATATCCTACTGAAAACATTCATCTATATGAACTTTTGAGATTATCTTTGTTACTGAATCTCTCTGGAATGTTTACAGCCTCTCCAGTGGAGGGTGGTCCCAGCTGTCCTTGAGAAGGGAAGGAGGATGTACAGACTGTGGTTAACTCTTTCCTCCCCACACAGCATGCTAATGGGCCCATAACTACAACCTCAGAGCCATAGCCAGATCTTTGCATGGTCGTGCCACAACGGCATGAAAATCCCATGTCAAATATCTCACAAGGGACAAGTAAGGAAGCTAGGCTGAGGAGATTTACATCTCTTTCGGCAATCTGCAAAACTATATGAAAAAAACAAATGAGTTGCCAAAAGCCTGTTTCACTGAATACCTGACAGATACTAGATTTGTTGGTATGAATATAGCAGCACAAGAATTTGTCATAGGCGTGATCTCGATTTCAGGAAGAAAATACAGTTGGCCACTTCATAATTCTTTTCATAAGACCATGTCACACCATGCCCCCCTGATCCTCCTGCATCAGTCTACCGAGTTGTGGGACAAGAGGCCAGGGCCAGACTTTAGGTTGGACTGGAAACTGAACCAGGACCTCCATGTGGTCTGAGCCTACAGAGCATGGCATCTGAGCAGGATATCACTTCAGCTGGGCCCCCCTTTTAATTCTTATAGGAAAAGAAGTAACTGCTACATGGGAGAAGTTGGGGTTGTTTCATAAATTAATTGATGGTTAAACTGCAGTAACCAAAACACATTCACCAATTAGATTGCTGATGATCTTAAACATAAAAATAAGTTATGTAGTATAGGGTCCTTTTTTAGGATTTTTTTCTGTTCCAGGTGTTGTTACTGTTTGGGTATGGAAAAGATCTAAATAAAAACAGAGATCATATGATAGGTGATATGAAGTTCAAATAGAATCCAATTTTTGTTTAAATAACAGAAATTGAATAACTAGTGCTATGGTTTGGATGCTCCTCAAAATTCATGTGTTAGGATTTTGGTTTTATTGTAAAGATGTTAAGTAAAAACTTAGTCCCATTATGGTGTCCCAAAGCAAGGCCTTTGGTATGACAAAGTCATTAGAATGAGGCCCCCAAGATTGAGTTCTAGTGGGTTTATAAAATTAGAACGGAGGCCAAAATAGGCAGAAATTAGAGGGCAACTGCTCTGCTCAAGACCCTGCCTCTTCCAGGTTTCAACCTCACCAGATCGGCCCCTGGACTTCAGACTTATGAAACATGAGTTGAGTAGACCTCTATTCTTATGAATCACTCAGTTTCAGATATTTCTGTTGGCAATGCAATAGCAGACAAGCACAACTAGATGTCCAGAGGTTCTCAGAAGCTTGGAATGATTGACTGATGTCAACAAAATAAATTAATAGAATGATGACAGCAGGACTGGCTATGGTGGCATCGTGACAGCAGAAATCACTGCAATGCTGTAACTACATGGGAAGGTCCCAGGATTGCTTCCTGAGGTCTCCCTGTACACTCTGAGTGTGCCCATGGTAGAGGATGGCTGAGACTAGGGGTGGACCACAGTGTGAAGACTTCATTGAGAATCAATCTCTCTCTCTCTCTCCCCCCATAAACAAATAAATAAATGTAAAAAATAGGAGTTAGCAAATTATGGTCCATGAGCCAAATCTATCCCACTACCTGTTTCTGTAAATAAGGTTTAAGTGAAACACAGTCATGCCTACTTGTTAGTGTATTGTTTGCTTTCATGCAGTGGCAGAATTGAAAAGCTGTGACAGAGACCCAGTGGTCTGTGAAGCCTAAACTATTTGATATCTGGCCCTATATGAGAAAGTTTGCAAATTCTTGTTTTAGAAGGATGTAAACTGAGATTGATGAGAGTCGATGAGAGGAAAATTTTAAGTTTTAAGTGATAATAAACTGATAAAAATGTTTAAATGATTCATGCAATTTTACGTTGCATTCATGCGACTGATGGTAGTTATGACCACTTGGGCTATATGTGTTCTTTATGCTGTCTGAACAAGAAAGAACTAAAAGACAGATACAAGTTCTGAATGTCCCATTCTACCAGAGATAAAGACACCTGGACAGCACCTGGGAAAGTAACCAGGAAAGTAACTGGTCCTTAAATGAGTCGCAAGAGTGACATGAGCAGAGGCTGACAGGTCTCCATTTCTCCAGAGGACAATCGGTAGAACTTGCAAGGTTTTGGCTAAACATAAGGAAGTCTTTTTCTGAATGCTATATGTCCAACAGGGTGAGCAGTTACTGGAGATAAAAATGACTCTTGTGCCTCTAACCTTCCTGTTAGAGAACCCAGAGGGCAGCTCACTGCCTCTCAATAGGGACTTCCTGTTCCTTGGTGGGCATTAGCATCTCTGCCCTCTGAGAACTTAACTACCAGTAACACCTCATAGCTACCTCCACTCCTATCACTATGATAACTCAAGTGCTCCTACACCAGTCCAGACCCTCTAGGTGAGAGGAAAGGCATGATACTGCCTGAGTTAAGAACCAAGTGAGATGATCTGTTTTTGGAAATCCAATGGAATATTAATGAATGACTTGAATCTAGAATGTACTTTTTTTAAACTTGTTAATTTATTCCATGAATAAGAGAGATGCAGAAAGACAGAGAGACAGCATCCTCAACAGGGTTTTGACACTAATCCACCCCCAGCTTCAGCTGGCCCAGAATCATACACCCACTGGACTCATGAAGGTTTCCAGATGCAAACCAACAACCTTCCCATGTGGGTCTGGCCTCAGAGCTTCACATTTCACTGCTTTGCTACAAACATGACCCCACTGGGATCTACTTTCATTCCAAAATCCATTCATGTCCTCATGTATTTGCTTATCTAATAAATATTCATTGAGCTTTAGTTCCACACAAGGCACTACAATTCTACTGTTGGTTTATTTGTTTTTTGTTTTTGCTAAGTCTGGATGGCAGGAAGACTTTATTCTGTAACTTAACCAGTAGCTACTGTCTCTGTAATTGCCACATTTTTTATGAACTGCTTGACTCAGCATACAAGTAAAGCACGTCTCCAAACACTAACCCAGCCTCCAACTATGACGAGGAGGCAAACTCGCCTCTGTCTCACAGCAAATTATTGGTGAACTTTCTCTAAGTGCCATAAAGAATCACAATGAAGAACCATATTATTTCAGGATTTTAGGATAGCCTTTGAAGGATCACTAAACTGCGATCGATTCTCTTATCAGAAAAAAGAAACTGTACTAGATGATCTCTAAACCGTAAATTAAAAAAAAAAAAAAAAAAAAAAAAAAAAAAAAAAAAAAGCAAAAAAGATCCCAAGTTGTTTCTAGTGCTACCACACCATGGAACCTCTTATATTCTGAAAGAATCAAACAGCTGACATCAATATATTTATGCTGAATGCTTGTTGGTACATGGAAAAATACATCATTACAAACCATTACATTATCGGTGTAGATAAAGTATAATTGAAATTCGCTCATTACTCTGCAAACCTAATACTACCATTTCAGAGTTGGAATTTATTTATATACATCACTTCTTAGGTATACCCTGATACTTTCTCACAGACAACGAAATCAAGTCAATCTCAGTTCCCTGCATGAATCATTCCCTTGTAGAACTTTCTGAAATTTCCTGATTTTGGCACATGCCACAATACTGGGCTTAAAGTCAATAGTAAGAACTGAGAAGTCGAAGAGTCTACTGCAATAAAAAATCATTTTTTTTAATTTTGAAAAACTAGTTTGTGGCACTATCTCACTGTTATGAACTATTTTGTTGAAAATTTGGGTCACGTTAAATCTTATCTATGCTGCATTCTAATTTTTGAAAAAAACAGACCCAGTCTTTTTCTGAGTTTTAACTCTCTATATTGTTTCTAACTAAAACAAAAGCAACCTATAAACATTTCTGATTTTTTGAGAGAGAATACACTGTGTTTCATGTTCTAAGTAAATATGACGAATATGCACATTCTTATGAGTGACAGCTAAAGATATCAGTTACGTTTCTAATATCAATTTCTAATCTTATCACACGTTTTCAAATAGGAAGAATAAACTATTTCACAATATAGTCTATACTTCATTGTAATTGCCCCTTCAACTGTATTTCAATATGTTCTCAAAGTTAAAAATGTGAAATTTGGGTGATACATCAGTGGGAGAAGTCATGAAGACCTTCACATGAGCTAAAGTAAAATAAATACATTTCTTCATTGTTCATACTTCAATATAAATTATTATCTTTATCTTATTTGAAGCACATGAAGCTTTTTAGAAGGTAGACAGACATATTTTGTCCCAAGTTTTGTTCTTATAACTCTCTCATGAAATAGTAAATCACATGGGAATGTTTAAATGTGCATTATACACATGCCAGGAGTTGCCACACTGTGGCAGTGTCAGTCACATTAGTAAGTGTTTTCAAATGCTATCTAAGTCAAAGTTGGGCACCTGAAAGTAACTTATAATTGAGTACAATCAATATATATCTGAGATAAGAAAAACCTGAAGTTGGATCCATAAATCTTGACAAGTAATAAAACTGCAAAAATGTGTGAATAAAATCTATCTTCAGGAGATGACATGATTAATACATAGAATACCCAAAAGTACACACACACACACACACACACACACACACTCCTAGAAGTGATGAATGAATACAGTAAAGTGGCAGGATATAAAATCAGCATACAAAAATCTATAGCATTTCTATACAACAACAGTGAACAGACAGAATTGAAGAAAGCAACTCTATTTATAACAGCTATAGAAAATAAGCTAAGAATAAATCTAGCCAAAAAAGTCCAAAACCTCTACAAGGAAAACTATAAAAAAATTATTTTTAATTTAAAAAAAAAGAAAAAGAAAAAGAAATTGAAAATGACACAAAAAAGTGAAAAAATCCTGGATGGAAGAATTAAAATAATCAAACTGTCAGTCCTACCCAAATTAATCTACAAATTAAATGCAATCCCAATCTAATTACCATGAATATTTTTCACAGATTTAGGAAAAATAAAACAGAATTTGTCTGGAATCATAAAGGACACATATTGCCACAGCAACACTGCACAAGACGAGTGGAGTAGGTGGCATCACACTTCATGACTCCAAAATATATTAAGAAGCTGTGATAATCAAAGCAGCATGGTATTGACACCAAAACAGGCATGTGGACCTATAAAACAGAATAGAGATCCCAGAAATAAGACCCCAGAATATACAGCCAACTGATTTTTGACAAAGGGAACTGGTCAATTAGTGAAGAAAAGAAAATCTCTTTGGTAAATGGTGCTGGAAAAAGGGGAATCCACCTGGAGAAAAACAACCCTTATCTCTCACCATTAACAAAATCAAGTCAAAATGGGTCAAAGATCTAAACCTAAGGCCTTAATATATAAAACTACTGGTGAATAATGCAGTGTCTTGGAGACACGGAAGCAGGCAAAAAGTTCTGAAATAAAACCCCTAGAGAAGAAGAAATAATCCCAAAAATATACAACAGGTATCACATCAGATTAAAAAAATTTCGACCCAGCAAAAGAAATAATTAGAGTGAATTGGCAACCCTCAGAATGGAAGAATATACTTGCAAACTATGCCTCAGATAAGGAACTGATAATTAATTAGAATACACAGGAAACTCAAGCAGCTTATCCCCCCTCAAAAAAAAAAAAAAACATCAACCCAATTAAAAGATGGGTAAATGAGTAGAATAGACAGTTCTCTAACAGACACATAGGAATAGCCAAAGAGTATAATAAAAAAAGTTCAATATCCCTTATCATAAGGAAAATGCAAATCAAAACCATAATTAGTAGATACAACCTAACCCCAGTTAGAATGGCTAAGATCAAAAAAATAAAAAATGATCAGGGCTGACGAGGCTGTGATGAAAAGGGACATCCTAAATTGTTGGTGGGAATGTAAATTTAGAACAGAAACAGTGGAAAAAAATATGGAGGTTCCTCAAAAACCTACGGCTAGAACTACCACATTATCCAGTAATTCCACTTTGAGGTATCTACCCAAAGGATAGGAATACACTCAGTGGGAAAAGTACTTCCACATCCATGTTTATTGTGCCCTTATTCATGGTTGCTAAGAGAACCCAAAGGTCTATGAACAGATGCATGGACTGGGGACCAGCAGTTAGCATAATGGCTATGTTGCTGGACTCCCACGTAGTTGACCGCAGTTCAAGTCCCGGACCCGGTGGTTTAAACTCACACTGGGCGCGTGTGCGTGCGTGCCCAAGATCCCGAGAAGAGAATGGAGGAGAAGGGGTTGCAGTGTGGCCATCCCCCCTAGGGGGTGATTTCTCGCTTTCTGTCTCTGTCTCTCTCTGTCTGTCTGGCGAGTGCACATGTCCTATAGCAAAAACACTCCAGAGGCATGGATTGAAAAAGTGTGGAACATATACATTGTGGAATACTACTCAGTCATAAAAAAAGAAGACGTACATTGTGGAATACTACTCAGTCATAAAAAAGAAGACGCTGGTATTTGATAAAAAGTGGATGAACATAGAAGATTTACTGCTAAGCAAAGCAAGCCAGACTACAAAAGAGACATTGTATGCCCCCACTTAATACATACTGAATCTCCACACTCTATGGCAGAAACTGAAAAACTGGAAGAGATAAAAGCAGGGAGAACAATTGCATATACTAAAGACAGTAGGAAAGGAGGGTGGGAAGTGGGGGAGGATGATAGGAAGAGAACCAAGGGGGAAAAAAGAAAGAAGCAAAACATTTAAGAGACACAAAAATGGAAAATTGTATGTTGATAACATGTATAAAATCTTTAACTGTACTAATATACAGTGTATTCATGCTGAGAAAATTAATTTTACAAGTTGTAATGATATACAATGATTGAATGTATACAAAAATAAACTATGAAAGAAAATCTTCACATTCAGCTATCAAAAAAATGAATGTTTCCAAGCTTATTTTCACAACCCTATAAGATTTGCTGTGCAGCATGGATTGTCTAGAACAAAACATCACTAGCAGAAAGGAGCATGGTCAAAGACAATTAGGATCATATGTCCAGCTCAGCTGCAGAATAAAAACAAAATGGACCACACCAGAGATATATCATTCAACCTTTCTCAGAAGCAATTTTCTAGGGAATTGGAATGTGAGAAACTTTAAGATTGAGAAGAAAATTCATAAACCGAGCAATTTTATATTTACCAAAGAGCTGTGTTGCAAAGAAGTATTTGAAATTTGGCTATTTGGCCCTCTTTGGGATTAAAAATGTTTTCTGGAAGCCAAGAGAAGTAACAGTGTTTTTAATGGATAGTGTGTATTGTCGCAAAGTACAGTCACGTTTGCGTGAGGATGTTCCAGTCAACACTAGACGGCATATACAATGGTGGTTCTCTAAGATGTGATAGACCTGAAAAACTCCTATTTGTTAGTGACATTATAGTCGTACAATGTCACAGTACAATATGTTACTCACATGTTTGTGGTGACATTGGTGTAAATAAACCTACTGTGCTGCCAGATGGACCAAAATAAAACAGAAACAGTCATTACAAAATACTTGCAATGATACCAAATGACTGTTACTGGTTTGTGCATTTATACTATACTTATTATTATTTATGTATTTACTATACTATACTGTATATCATTGCTTTAGAATGTACTCTTTCTACTTTTCTTTTTTTTAAATGTTCTCTGTAAAATTCTATGATTTTTGACAAAAACATTACTGATTTTCTTCTATGCTTTTTTTTCCAAATTTAAGGATTTTTGCTCTCTTTTGAGCTGATGATAGGTTCAGCAATTTGTTAAAAAAATTTTTTTTAATTGAAACATAAATTTTTCTCCCTTCCTGATGCCTCTGGAATTAGGATATATTTGTGAGCATTCTTATTTTGGGGAAGAAAGGTTATTTGCATAAATTTAATAATAACTGTTACCTTATATCAGAAATTGAAAATACTGGTTATTGCCAGGGCTTTGACTGGAATGTCGTATCTGAAGATATGGCCAGAAAGCTAAGGAACTAAGGTTTAACTCAAGAAAGACAATGCCAACAGAAGCTCTTAGAAAGACTGCCTGATAAGATAAACAGTTCTTCCTGACTGGACCAAAATCTTTCAAGTACAGGTACTTAAAGTTACAGTCAGATGGTGAATTTCTGACTTGGTTCAGTAGCCTTAGAAAGCTTTTTTTTTTTAATCCAACTTTATTTATTTATTTATTTGTTATTATTGTTATGATTATTTGTACATTCAATTGCTATAAATCATTTAGATTGTAGAGAGACTTTACCCAACATGATATACACCTCAGTCCAGCCCAGTCGAGAATACTATACATATCTTCATCAACAAGTAATAAACCATATCTGTGTCCCACAAATGTCTTATCTCTGTTTTTTTCCCCAAATTTCCTTCCCTACGTTCTTCCCCTCCCACATTCTCCATCCACTTCATCTCTAGTGTATATAACAATTTCAGTGCTTTTATGTCCTCCAGGCTTTCCGTCTCTACCATGGAGTATGGACAGTCAGTATATGTTAAGTGGAGATATACAATGTCTCTCTTTCATAGCCTGAATTGCTTCACTCAGGAATTAGTCTTCCATATTTGTCCACTTTTGATCAAATTCCAGGGCTTAGTTGCCTTTTATGGAAGAATAGTATTCCACGGAGTGTATGTGCCACACTTTTTCAATCCATTCATCTGTTTGTAGACATTTGGGTTGGTTCATGTCTTAGCAATCATGAACAATGCTGCAATAAACATAGCTGTGCAAGCACTTTTCCAACTGAGCATTCTCCTATCCTTTGGGCAGGTACCCAGGAGTGGAACTGCTGGATCATATGGTAGTCCTATTTGAAGGTATTTGAAGAACCTCTATATTGTTCTCCACATTAGCTGGACCAATTTACATTCCCATCACCATGTTGGAGTGTTCTCTTTTCACCACATCCCCTACAGCATTTATCATTTTTTGTTTTTTTTAATCTTCACCATTTTGACTGGGGTTAGGTTATGATGAGGGATGTTGAGCATTTTTCATATGCTTTTTGCTGTTCATATGACTTCCTTAGAGAGTTGTTTTTTCAGTTCGTTTTCCCAACTTTTAATTGGGTTAATCATTTTCTTCTGGGTAAGCTGCTTGAGTTCCCCATGTATTCTGGTTATCAGTCCCTTATCTGAGGCACAGTTAACAAAAAATCTCTCCCATTCTAAGGGTTGTCAATTCACATTAATTACAGTGTCCTTTGCTGCGCAGAAACTTCTTAATCTGATGTAATCCCACCTGTCTATTTTGGGGATTATTGTCTGTGCTTTGGGGGTCTTGATTATGAAGTCTTTGCCTATCTCAATGTCTCCAGAGATTTCCTAGTGTTTTTCACCAAAAGTTTTACAGTTTGAGGTCTTAGGTTTGTGCCCTAACATGTGATAAGTCTTCGAGAAAGTACCATGTGGAGTTAAGAAAAATGTATATTTTGTGTTTTGGGGTTTTTGTGTTTTTCTTTTCCCACTGAATTGACTGGTACCCTTTATCAAAGATCAGTTGGCTGTATGTTTGGGGGGTTATTTCAGAAGTCTCTACTCTGTTCCATTGGTCCTCATGTCTGTTTGTGTGCCTATACCATGTTGTTTTGATTATCACAACTTTGTAATATATTTTGGGGTCAGGAAGTGAGATGTAGCCCACTCCACTCTTCTTGCACAGGATGGCTATGGCAATACGGGGTCTTTTATGATTCCAGACAAATTCTATGATTGTCTTTCCTAGATCTGTGAAGAATGTCTCTTGTAATTTTACAGAGATTGCATTAAATATGTAGATTAATTTGGGTAGGATTGTCATTTTGATTATATTAATTCTGCACAAGGACATCCAGGAACATGGATGTCCTCCTACTTTTTTGTGTTCTTTTCAATTTCCTTTTTAAGGTTTTCATAGTTTTCCTTATATAGATCTTTATCTTCCTTGGTTAGTTTTATTCCTAGGTATCTTATACATCTTGTGGCTATGGTAAATGAGATTACTTTCTTCATTTCTGACTCTGTCTGCTTGCAATTTGTATATAGAAATGCTATATATTTTTGTAAGTTAATTTTGTATTCTGTCACTTTACTGTATGCATTTACTTCAAGAAGTTTTTTTGTGTGTGCGTTTTTTCATGGATACTATTGGGTCTTTTATGTATTAAATCATGCCATCTGCAAACAGAGATAATTTCAACTCTTCTTTCCCTGTTGGAATGCATTTTATTTCATTCTCTTGTCTGATCGCATAGGCTAGGACTTCCAGTACTATATTGAATAGGAGCGGAGAAAGTGAGCAGCCTTATTTTTACCACTTTTTAGTGGAAAAGCTTTCAGCTTTTCCCTGTTCAGTATATTAGCTACAGGTTTTTCATAGATGACTTTTATTATACTGAGATACTATCCTTGTATGCCAATTTTAATGAGCATCTTAATCATAAAGGAATACTATATTTTATCCAATGCTTTTTCCACATCATTGAAATGATCATATGGTTCTTATCTTTCTGTTAATATGGTGCATTACATTTATGGTTTTTCATATGTTGAACTACCCTTGTATCCCTGAAATAAAGCCTACCTGGTCGTGATGAATAACCTTTTTTATATGCTGTTGAACACGGTTAGTATGTATCTTGTTGAGAATTTTTGCATCTATATTCATCAGAGGTGTAGGTCTGCAGTTTTCCTTTTTTGTCTTATCATTATCCGTTTGGAGAATGATCGTGGTGGCTTTATAGAATGAATTTGGAAGGATTCCTTCCTTTTGGATCTCTAGAAACAGTGTGAGTAGAGTGGAGGTTATCTCTTCTTTAAAAATTTTGTAAAATTCATCAGTGAAGCCATTAGGACCTTGACTTCTCTTTGTTGGGAAGTTATTTATTAGTGATTCAATCTCATTGCTTGTTATAGGTCTATTCAGGCTTTCTATATCCTCCTGAGTCAATCACAGTAGATAATATGTGTCTAGAAATTTGTCCATCCAGGTTTTCTTCTTTGTTGCTGTATAGTTGATCATATAGTATCCTCTGATGATGTTTTGTATTTCTATTATTTCTGTTGTAATGTTGCCTGATTCATTGAAAATTTGATATATCTGGTTCCTTTCTCTCTTCTTAATTAGTCTAGTTAATAGTGTGTCAATCTTGATTATCTTTTCAAAGAACTAGCTTTGGCTTTCATTTATTTTTGGTCCAGTTCATTTATTTCTTATTTCATTTATTTCTGCTCAAATCTTTATTATTTCTTTTCTCCTGGCATTTTTTTAATTGTCATTTTTCCAATTCCCTGAGGCATGATGTTAGGTTGTCCTTTTGCCACCTTTCTTTTTCTTATGCACACTAACTGCTATGAACTTCCTTCTTATAACTGCTTTTTCCCATAAATTATGAAAACGGTGTACTCATGATCATTCATTTCCATAAATCTTTTCATTTCAGTCTTAATCTCTTCAGTAGTCATGAGGTCATTCAGAAGTAGACTAGTTAGTTTCTATGTATCTATGTATTTTTGAGAGTTTTTCCTAAAATTCATGTCAAGTTTAAATCCATCATGGTTGGAGAAGATGCTGGAAATAGTTTCTATGCTTTTGAATGTGTAAAGGGTGGCTTTGTACCCTATCATGTGGTCAGTCTTTGAGATAGTACCATGTTGGATTGAGAAAAATGTATGTTTTGTGTTTTTTTGGGTGGAAAGTCTATAGATGTGATGTCTATCAAATCCATCTGATTTATGGTATCATTTAGGTCCTGAGTCTCTTTGCTTAATTTTTGTCTCATTGACCTGTCTAAAGGAGATAACAGGGTGCAGGGATCTCTAACAATTTATGTATTACAGTCTATCTTTCCTTTTAGATCTAGTAGTTTTTCCTTTACATATTTAGGTGCTCCTGAGTTGGGTGCATAGATATTTATAAGTGTTATATCCTCTCAGTGAATTAGTCCTTTTACTACTATATCTTCGTCTTTTCTTTTGGTTTTTGTCTTAAAGACTATTTTGTCCAAAATCAGTACAATGATTCCTGCTCCTTTTTGGTTTTTATTTGCATGGAATACCTTTTTCTAGCCCTTCACTTTTAATATATGTATGTCTTTATCCATGAATTGGGCTTCGTGTAGGCAGCAGATGGAGAGTTTCTGATTTTTAATACATTCAGCCAGTCTGTGTCTCTTGATTAGATAATTTAATCCATCCATCGACATTCAATGTTATTATTGGTATTTCCAGACGTGTCCCTACCATTAAGTTGGCCATATTCTTAGCTGTTTCTCGTTCTCTTATTGTTGTCTGTTTCTCTTTAGTTTTCTTGGTATAGCACCCCTTTCAGAATTTCTTGAAGATCTGGTCTGGAGTTGTTAAATTCTTTTAGGTTTTGTTTTATTTGAGGACATTTTTATTTTCTTTTTCCACATGAAAGACAATCTTACCAGGTAAAGTATTCTTGGTTGAAATTTATTTTCATTTAACGCTTAGAAATATTTCCCCATTCTTTCCTTGCTTGCTTGTATCCAACGAGAGGTCTGGTGTTAGCATGATAGGATAGCCTTTCTAAGTGATTTGACATTTCTCTCTTGCCAATCTTAGTATCTTGTCTGTCTGTGGTTTTAGCCAATCTAGCTATGATGTGCTGTGGAGAGGATCTCCTAGAATTAATTCTGCTTGGGGTTCTTTGTATTTCTTAGATCTGAATGTTTGAGTGCCTCTCTAGATTTGGAAAGTTTTCTTCCAGAATTTTTTGGAACAGATTATCAATGTCCTTGTTAGTTTCTTCACCTTCTGGGATACCAATTATTCGGATGTTTGGGCATTTCATGGTATTTAGTATTTCTCGTATATTATCCTCAGTGTTCTTGACTGTTTTCTCAATAGTTTTGATAATTTTTTCTAGATCAGAGGTTTTGTCTTCTACTTCCAAGATTCAATTTTCTGCATGGTCTAACCTGCTTTTATTGCTTTTGAGGGAGATTTTGATTTTCTGTATTACAGCCTTCATATCTAACAGTTCCTTTTGATTCTTTTTTATGGTGTTCAATTCTTCTTTCATATCGTGGAGGACTTCCTCATCTCTTGGAGCTCAACATCTCTTTTCTCTTGTATCTCATAGAATTTTGTTAGCATAAATATACTACATTCTTTTTCTGACATTTCAGTAATATCTTCTAATTTTTCCCTACCTGGAGATGAGTTACTGTTCCCTTGCAGGAGATGTATTACTTGATTCCCTTATCCTTTAGGCTTTTCTCCAAATTTTAGTCATTTGATAATGTATTCATTTTTGACTAATTTGTTGGAGAATTCTGTAAATGTAAGCTCATATTTCCCTTGCTGAGAAGTAATTAAATGCCATTTTCTTTCTTCTACTGTATTCTTCAGTGTGGGAAACACAGGAAGAGTTTCGAAATTGGATTTATGTAGGGTAATTTCACTCTTTGTGCAACCACTACAGTGAGGTGCAAAGAATTCTCTAATACTCACAATGTTCAGATGTTAACTACTATGCTACCTAGTCTTCTCTAGGCAGTAGGTAAGGGCTGAGCAGTAAAGTAGGTACATATGGTAGAAGAAAAAGAAACTAGGAAATAGAAATAGGAAGAAAAATCAAAGAAAAAATAAGGAAAGAACTAGAACAAAAAGAGGTGGAAAAAACAGAAATCATGTCACAGAAAATAAAATAAGGTTAAAAAATGGAAAACCTCACAGCTCACCACACAAAGGGACAGCAGAGGCAGAGATGGAGATGCCAGGACACTTTCTGTCCTAGGTGAAGGAAGAAGAGACAAATTAGGAAGAGAAAGGAGCAAAGGGGCAGAAAGCTGTTTATTTCATAAGAAAAAAAAGTTATAAGGGACAGACAAGAACAAGAGGGAGAGAGACACTTGCCTACCTGACTAGCACTGGTGTCTGGAATGGGGGCCCTGGCTGGGGCCCTGACTGGGGTAGGGGAAGGCTTCATAGCAGTGAAGCTGAACCCAGAAGGCCAACAGAGGCAGAGATGGAGATGCCTGGATGCTCTCTGTCCTGACTACCAGTGGGGTCTGGAAGGGGGAGCCCTGGTTGGGGTGGGGAAGGGGGCTTCACAGCTGTGAAGATGAACCCAGAGGGACAATAAGAGGCAGAAATGGATATTCCTGGACACTTTCTCCTTGGGAGAATTTTCAAAGAGTCTAATCTGAAGTTCCTTATAAAAGGTTCCAGTAAAGCCAGCTAAATCAATCAATATTCTTATGCGGCTTTGTGCAAATAACAGACCAAACGGATTAAACTTTTTTTTTTTTTTGAAAATAAGCTAGTTTATGATTCTCCTTGGTAAAAGGGGAATGGAAAGAAAAAAGGGTGTTTCAGAAAAAAATTACAGTGCGCTTGTTACTAGATTTTAGTTTTGTCCATATGTGTTTTTGACTTTCTAGTATCTACTTGCTGTTTGAACTGAATCCTTATATTTTTCCTGGCTTGATGCCTCAGGCAAATTTTTCTTTACATTTTTTTATTTTGATTTAGTAAAGCTAAAACTGCTTTTCTTGATATTAAAAAAATAAATACACAAAAACAAACAAACAAAAAATAAATTTAAAAAATACCTACTTAATGATCACAGTAAGCTATATAGCCTCAACTACTTTATAGTATGTTCATTCCACTCACTGAGTTGTATGCCTTAAGTCAGACATGTGTTCCTAGATAAGTTTATATCAACTGCACTTACTATGGAAAGTATTTAGTTTAATTAAGATCTTTTGCGAATCAATAAAATGTGAAAAAAAGAAAAAAAAATCATGGAAAGCAACCATAAATACCAGAGACAGTGTGGGAGGAGGGTGGGAAATGGCTAAGGGTGAGAGGGAGGGTGTCAGGGGTGGTGGGGGTAGAAAGTAAAATATGTAAGAAACAAGAAATGGAAAATTATTTGCTGAAGATAACATGTATGATAATGTCTTTGATTGAGTCAATATACAGCATACTCTGAATGGGAAAATTAATTTTGTATGCTGCAGTGATATACAGTGAATGAATGTAAAATAAATAAAGTTTAAAAAGCGAAAATAAAAAATAAAATAAAAAGCCCTCTGTAAAACCATATGCTGCATTTGACAGGTAGCCTCAAACATCTTGGGCTTACCAAATCTCTTGATTGCATCATTTTCTCTTGTGCTTCATTTCAAGTGTTGTTCTGTTTGTCATGGCCCTTTCAGTGGGACCAGAAGTGGAGGTGGAAGAGAGTGATACTGATGTTCCTGATTGCGTGTAGACCTAGGCTAATATGTGTGGTTGCTCCTTAGTTTTTAACTAAAAAAGTTTAAAAGGTAAAAAATAAAATAAAAATTGGGGACCAGCAAGTGGTGTGCTGGTTAAGAGCACTGGACTCCCACATAGCTGACCACCATTGGAGTCCCAGACCCAGTAGCTTGCTTTCTCACTTTCCCTCTCTCTCTATGTCTCTCACTCTACCCTTCCCTAGTCAAATAAAATAAATAAATAAATAAAATAAAGTTCAATAAAATAGTTATAAATTTTTTTTAAAAAAGAAGGTTTAAAGTAGAAAAAAGTTTACAGAATAACTACATAAAAGAAAAAAGACTATATAGGTGTATAATGTGTTTTTGTTAAAGCTAAGTAATATTACAAAAAAGTAAAAAAAACTAAAAATATCAAAAAGTTTAAAAATAAAAAGCTTACTTAGAAAGTTACAGTGAAACAGGTTAATTTCTTATTCAAAAAAAAAATTAAGTTTTTCCTTCCATGAAAGAGAAATACAAAGAGAGACAGAGGCAGAGAGACAGGCACCCTCCCAGAGTCTTCATGCCACAACTCACCCTATCTCAGCAAGCCTAGATCACAAGTACATGCACACATACCCAGTGTGCTCAGGAAAGTCCTGAGACAAAAACATAGGACCTTTCCCATCTGAGTCCAGCTGTGCCACCACTGTGCCACCATGTAGCCCAGGAGAAATATTTTCTCATAAACTGAATGTAGCCTCAGAGTATAATGTCTATAAAGTTTCCGGTAGTGTGCAATAATGTCCTGGACTTTCACGTTCCCTCTCTGACTCACCCAGAGCAACATCAGTCTGGTACGCTCCACTCAGGATAAGGGCCCTGTATAAGTGCACCATTTTTTTTTTCTTTTATACCATATTATTACTATACTTTTAATGTTTATATATGGCCACCTACACAAATACTTACGCTGTGTTCCAATTATCTATGTTATTCATACAGTAATATGTTGTACAGATTTGTAACCTGGGAACAATGGCTACACCATCACATCTAGGTATGTAATAGGCTATACAATTCAGACTCAGGTAAATACACTCTGATGTTCACACAATATCGCCTGATAATGCATTTCTCACAATCTCTGCTGTTAAATGATGTACGATCACATTAGTAAAGTTGCAAGCTATTCTTGTCCACTGAGCACAGGGGTCATCTCATTGAGCAATGCTTTTTTAGAGTCCAGAATTAGAGACTACATCTTCTAAACAGCACATCCAACCCCATGACAACAGCAGCACCTTGGACCCTTGGGGAAGTGATGACAGTGACAGATGTTGCACAGAGGATGTATTTCAGATAGCAGCAGAGAGGGTCACATTGTTGTGAACTGGAGAGAAAGACCAAAATATCAGAAATACAATAATTGTACTCAGAAACATTAAGATAGTCCATGTGCCCTATTTATGAGAAACCATCTCTGAACCTTTCTCTGGGTCAAATCTTCTCAGACTTCTGATATTATGTACATTGGGGCCACCACCCAGCGCCACGTAGAATAGCCTTTTTAACATAGCAGAGGACGCTGGGTGTAGACATTCCTATGCAGGTTTGAAATCCACACTTAGCTTAACCTCCCATAATGGGACCTTGAGCAACACTTTATGTCTCCTTTTCCTTGTCCATAAAACAGGGATAATGTGGCTTTGTGTAGGGCAGTAGAATGAAACACAAAGAATTAGGTAAAATACCAAACATAATAGGTATTCTATAAAGCTGAGTTATCAATATTCCTGCCCACTTATTAAACATTGTCAGTGGTTGTATAGATTCCTGATAATTTTAGTTTTTCAGAGAAATGAGCAGAGCAGCCATTTTCCAGCCCTGCTTGTGTGAGACTCCTGGCTCTGGTCACTCAACTAGGTGTCCTGCCTACAGGATCAATCATGCTGGAATAGCCAGGACAATTTTGCAGGTATCAGTTGAGGTGAAGGCAAGGGATCCAGTGTTGGTCATTTAGCTATGGAGATAAGTCTCAGTAAGATTTTTCTTCTAGATATAAAAGAGAAAGGAGAGGCCCTTTTTATCTATCCATTTCTTTCCAGAATTGAGTATGTCCGTGTATAAACATGAGGCTTGCAACTGCTGAGGCACCTAAGCAGGTAGAAAACCTAGAGAATCCCAGAGATACTTACCTAGAGTCCTAATATTGTCAAACACTATTGAACCCAAACATAGCAATGAGTTCCCTCTTGATTTCTTATATGTGAGATTTACTAATCAGCACCCGTTGTCTCAGCTAGTGCTTTGTGAACACTCTGTGATAATGAATTTTTCTGCTTTGTTTTGTTTTGGTTTTGTGTCAGAGGAAGGCTATGTTTGAGAGAGAGAGAGAGAGAGAGAGCGCAGTCCCCTGATGGGGGCGTGTTCACACTGCAATGCTTTTTCCTCTATTTCCCCATCCTATCAGGATTGGGGGCATGTATGCACATATGCCTGTGTGTTTTTCAAGACACAGGGGCTTTGAATGAACCATAGTTGTCCAAGTAGGATCTGGCTCCCACAGCATTTAAGTACCGACTACAGGGCCAGCCATGTTTGTTTTTAATTCTCAGTCAGTTGAAGACAAAAAAAAAAAAAAAAAAAAAAAAATGTTAAAAAAAAAAAAAAAAAACTGTTATAAAATACAATAAAAACAAACTTCTAGCTTATATAATGGCCAGGCACTTAGATGCCATGATAAATGCTACCAATGTTTCTAAATGTTTACTCTTAATAACTTAGCTCCTTGCAGATCATAAAGCAACAGTCAGTGAATTGACAAGCTACTGACCACATTTTGAGTAACATTGGTTTAAGCAACTTTACCTGGGGGTGTCTGCTTCCTACCACCAAAATCATCCTGATGACACAGGAAACATAAAACCTCCTTTATCCAGAATCCAACAACTATCTACTGAGCGAGTGTTAGGTATAAATCAGGTTATGAGCACTGTAGGGACCATAAAACAAATACAACAGGAACATTTTAATCCTTTATAAACAGAGAGAAATACGCACAAACAATAAAAGGTAAACTAAAAAGTAAAAACAATATAAGATACTGGCATGGGGTAATATTAGTAATTTAAAGAAGACAACCATCTTCAAATATAAAACATGATCATGTTAATGTATCATATTATCCATCAAGAGTATCAAACAATGAAGGTGAAATACGAGAAACTGCTGATAGTTGACCTAATGTTCACTGATTTAGTAATCTAGGTAAGTTTTCTGTATATGGGAAAATGCCTTGCAGGAAAATCGAATGGAATGATTTTTTCTATTGCTCCAATTTTGAATCATATCTATAAGAGCCAAAATTTTCATTGTGGAACACAATGAGAGAGTGTTACACTTGATATAACCCAGAAACTAGAGTTATTACACTTTTGAAAATAGTACAATTTAGTACAAATACATTTGCTTGAAATATAATTATTGTACAACGGTTATGACAAAGCCTCCTTCGACTCTGACACGTGATGTGTGTTAATCTCACAACTCCTCTTAAAGACACACTATGCAAGACTAACACATGCTGTGCTCCCCTTTGAACATCTCTGAAGTTTGGGTATAACTATATTAAATTAACACTTTATATAAGTGTATTTTTTTATTTAAAGAATTTTTTTTTATTTAACTGTATTTATTTTAATTTGACCAAAGAGGGACAGAGAGAGAGAGAGAGAGAAAGCAAGCTTCCCGGTCTGGGACTCGCGCCACAGTCGACCATATGGAAGTCCAGTGCTCTTAACCACCATACCATCTACCGACCCCCGTAAGTGTATATTTCTAAAGAAATTTGGCATCGTTTCATGAGAATGTATAAGATATGCATATAAAGAGAAATCTTAATTTTGTTTACATATGGAAAATTCCTAGCAAGGTTACATAAATCTAAAATCATTTCAGTTTCTACTGTAACTAGTGGTTTTAAGAATCTTTCAATAGTAGAACCCCTTCCAAAACTGTCTTACTTAGACTCCAGTGTTGTGTAAAATATAGAACCTTGACTCTAAAATTATCTTATTTCTTTTTTGAGAAGACAGATGAACGGGTGCCATCAATATGGTCTCATAACATCAGGATCCCTTCTCCCAGAGCTCCAGCCACTCAGAATCTTGAGCGTGCACACATCGAGTGTTTTCAAGTCGACTTGGAATCCGAACCCATGGTAGGCTGTTTGGCTTCCAGCACAGCAGATCAATATACTATTCCCTGCACCACCAAGGCTGGGTGAGAAGCTTTATTCTTTTTTCTTAAAATGTTCAAAGTCATGCATGGAGCCCAGGGCCCCTTGCTTGCTGTTCCCTGTAGTTCCCCTCTGAGTATCCCAGGAGATATGTTCTCATCCCCTAAGGTAGGAAAGAGAAGAGTAAATGAAGAATAAAAAGAAATGATAGAAGAGAGGAAGAAAGGGAGACAGTAGACAGCCTTTGAAGCAAAGGAGAACTCAATTTAAATCAGTTTTTTGGGCCATAGAATATCCTGAGAAATATGTCCTCACCATCCTGTTGATGGGCATAGAGCTCCAGCCACTCAGAATCTTGAGCGTGCGCACATCGAGTGTTTTCAAGTCGGCTTGGAATCTGAACCCGTGGTAGGCTGTTTGGCTTCCAGCACAGCAGATCAATATACTATTCCCTGCACCACCAAGGCTGGGTGAGAAGCTTTATTCTTTTTTCTTAAAATGTTCAAAGTCATGCATGGAGCCCAGGGCCCCTTGCTTGCTGTTCCCTGTAGCTCCCCTCTGAGCATCCCAGGAGATATGTTCTCATCCCCTAAGGTAGGAAAGAGAAGAGTAAATGAAGAATGGAAAGAAATGATAGAAGAGAGGGAGGAAGGGAGACAGTAGACAGCCTTTGAAGCAAAGGAGAACTCAATTTAAATCAGTTTTTTGGTCCATGGAATATCCTGAGAAATATGTCCTCCCCGTCCTGTTGATGGGCACTGTGGTCGTACATGATAAATGCCATATATTTAAGTCCACTAACTTTCAGATATTTCAATCTCAAGCCAAACTGGAAAGGCATCATACAGTGCTCAAAGTAATGAATCATTTTAAATTTCCTTGCACCCTTAAATCTGAAGTCACCTGATTGCAGTGTTAATGCCACATCATTACATAAAAATGTACACTGGAAGGCCAGCCCCATAACTTAGAAGTTAAGGGAGCCAGATCACGCATGGCCAGCCACATTTAAATCCTGGTATCCTGGTCCTGCATGCCACATATCCCAACGAAATGGTTAAATGGAGGAAAAGGGATTTCAGCAAGAGCATCCACCAGTGTTGGGTACGTTTGCCCCCTCCCCTCTGTCTTTCTCTGGCAAGTGCACATACCCTCTGACAATGCAAAACAATGTGTACTGAAAAAATACAGCCAAAGAGATTTTATCACGCAGTTTCCCAGAGATTCTTCTTCACCATGTGAGATAGTTAAGTATGAATAAAATGAGAAAGTAATCTGCCAAGATAAATAAAATATAAAATATATGAATTTCATATTTTAATAAAATATATTATTTTAAATGTATATTAGAAATATATAAACATAAAAATTGCTTTGCAAATGGCACGTACTTATTACGGGTGTGTAAACGTTTATGGAGAGCTGCATGGTTTATTCCTTTGTCCCCCAATAACGGCTGCATCTACCTTGTGGACAAAAGTAGCTCCAATCTCTTCTGTTTTTCAGACTTTCATAGAAATAATTTCCAAAATCTTTCTGAATAAGTTTCACATCATATCTGAATAAGACACAAGTGCTTGCTGAATTTTGTCATGCCTGCCATTTTGTAGGAGAGAATAATTGTAGAGTCATCACTTTCATGATTTTACTGTGGAGAGAAAAGCTAATGGAATAGTAGAAAGAGGGACGCAACTACTCTCACGCCCTGAGTAGCAATTTTAAATAAAGATGTGAGAATCAGACAGCTAAGGATCGATCACTTACACACCTAAAGTATTGTCTAACGCCTTTTCTGTCATGGCGTCTTTTATGCACTGGTTTTCTCCATAGCGTAGTGCCATAAGGTGCAGGTTTCCAAGATCACTTTTCTCTTATGACAAGAAAATGGTGTTTTTGGAAAAGTCACATGGCTCCTTTCTCAGCCATGTGGCTGGAAAAGGCCAAATCATAAAACACTGCTCCAGGTGGGCTCTGAAAGTCCCATAAGAGTGTCACACTCACAAAAACACAACCCAGGATGGAGATTCACTGTCTGACACAGCAGACTGCAGTCACCGGCACCATTATCTTACAATTTTACCACCACAGTGGATAACTAGGGGGATCCAAGTGCCACTGAGGTTTGCAGGGTGAAGATGCTGTGTAATAAAAATAGGTATATAAACCTCGGTGTCTGTGTTTCTCAGTAGAGAGAATGTAGAAAGCACAATTTTCTTCCATAGTTTATTTCTATACATTCAACCACTGGATAACATGACAGCTTTTATCTTCCATAGTTTATTTCTATACATTCAACCATTGGATAACATGACAGCTTTTACAATTTTCCCAGTATGAATACACTGTTTATTAGTCTAGTTAATTTTCCCAGTATGAATACACTGTATATTAGTCTAGTTAGTGGTATTATCATGCACAGGATCATGAGCAGATCATTTTCTATTTTTGTATCCCTTAAATGCTTTCCAGAAAGCACAATTAACAAGTATAGCCTACTATAGTACCAAGTTAACTTCAACTGCATCTTACTATATCTATAGGCTGTCCAATAACACAAGGTAGAATTACCAGTCAACAGTCAGCAACCTTGGAGCCACTGAGAAAATTTAGGAACCAAGTGGATAAGGAATAACAAGGGATCACTTTGTAAATTGTTCAAGTTCCTCTAGTAAGCTACTGTTGTTATGTTTCATTCTTCCAGCTTCTAAGAAAAAGAGGTTTAATCATAAGATTTAAGACCTTAACAGTAACCAGTTGCAGAGTTGAAGATAATGTACTCCTATTTTGACTCTGTTCATATTGCTTCAGTAATCAAGATAGGTCAGACCAGGCAAAGTGGGAAAAAGATTGCAGGGATAAGAAACCAGGGATTGAAGCAGAGTAAGGAGAAGGAGATATTTTCCTTTCAATACTCTGAGAGAGCTTCTTACAATGTTAATAATCTACCATTTGCTAAATAATCAAATTCCTTCATTTTTCCTTCTGAATTACTTCCAAATTAGCTTTCACTCTCTTTTTTAGAACAAGTGTTCATTTATTTTATCGTTGAGAGAGGGAGACAAAGACAGAGAGAGAGGTATGCCCAATAGGGTCATCACACCATGATCCTGCCTCAGCTAAGCATCATGGGCATTTGCATTCAGGGAGACCTCAGGAAGCAAACCCAGGACCTTTCCATGTGGCTTCAGCATTCTGTTACCACTGTGCCACCAAAGCTGGCCAAATCAGCTTCCTCATTAAGTTCTGCTGTGTATTTTACAAACTACTTCACAATGAGCAATAGGAAACCATCACATGCCTTTGTTTAAATATATCTCATCCGTGCTGAGAGTGGATTGCTACATCACATATTTATACTTACTCATTCCAATTGTTAATGCTTAAGAAAATATATTGCTAATTCATCTTTTGTCTGTAATTTACTACTCTTCAGATCTTTATATCCAGGATTTTTTTTTTTTTTTTGCAAATTGTCAACATTGCACATATTGTAGTTTATCCAGAGATACATAATGCCATCCTGCCAAACACATCATTTCCCCTACACTTGAATATAATAGAAGGTCAAACATCAAGTCCTTCCAGAAATGTTCAATGATTTCATTTCTTAGGTTAACAGATGAAGATTATTAAATTTTTCATGATTGAGAGCAGCAGATGGTGTAATGATTACATCACTGGACTCCCACATGGCCCACCACAGTTCAAATCCCAGACCCGGGGGACCAGCAGTTGGCATAATGGCTGTGTCTCTGGACTCTCACGTAGTCAACCGCAGTTCACTTCCTGAACCGGGTGGCTTAAAACTCACCGGGCGCGTGTGCATGTGTGCCCAAGATCTCGAGAGGAGAATGGAGAAGGAATTGCAGTGTGGCCATACCCCTTGGGGGGTGATTTCTTGCTTTCTGTCTCTCTGTCTCTCTCTTGCTGTCTGACGAGTGCCCCCCTTTGTGTTGGACGAGGGCCCGGGCCCCACGGCAAAAAAAAAAAAAAAAAAAAAAAATCCCAGACCCAACAACTTGAAACTCCTGCCAAGTGCATGTGCATGGTTTCTCGCTTTTGGTCTCTCTGTCTCTCTCTTTCTCTCTGGCGAGTACATGCACCCTATAATAAAAATCTCCCTCAAACTTTTTTCCATGATTAACTGTAATTTTTAACTTGCACTTACTACAATCCAACCTAATTTGAATATCGCCTGGTTTTCTGCTGCTATCATATGCCAACTTGAGTTGTTACACCAGATTACCTGTTGCTATTACAGGGCTAGCCCCATTTTCTACTTGTCATTCTTTGTCCAACCACCAAAAAATTGAGGCTACACAGCAGCTAACCATCCACTGGCATACTACTGCAATGAGTGTAACTCCCACTGTGAGAAATGGCTTTCAATTGCTCCTTTCATTTTGTGTCACACCAAGCATACAGGCATGTAGGTGACACTTGGTCCAATTTTCAACTTAACACTATTTTTTTTTTTTTTTGCCAGAGGGTGTTGTGCTCACCAAAGAGAGAGAGGAAAGCAAGAAAGCAGCCCTGCCTCCCCATGGAGGATGGTCATGCCCCAATCCCTTCTCTTTCATTTCTTGCTCCTTTTTGGATTTTAGATAGGCACACACATACACTTGATGTGTTTCGAAAGCCTCCAAGTCCAGGACTCAAACTGCACAGTCAGCCATGAGGGATCCAAACACTTTCACCACCATGCTGCTGGCTGGGTCCAGACTACCTCTTAATTAAATAAATACCAAAGAAGTGTTCTGTTATTTATAAAAACAAGACTGCCATCTTCTTTCATGGGTAAGATGAAAATCACATTTCATTAAGATTAAATTTTATAGTAACTAGAAATAAAAGAAATATAAAGTTTAGTACCTGAAAATATGTTTAAATATAATGATCTCTTTAACCTTAGTGTGGTCCTCTAAACATGAAAATCCTATTATTTCTTAAATGTAACAGGATAAAAATCGATCATCTTGAATGAGAATCCATACAGATTTTTGCAGATACTATGCCAATTTGTAATCAATAAGGAAATACATTCTAAGATAATCAATATCCTATACTTTGTGTCATTCTAAAATAAAAACTAAGCTTCTAGAAGATATTAAACGTCTCAGATATTATGTCTCTCTTTAACCAAAACCCTTCCAAATGTCTACCTTCTAATGGAAGTATCATTAGGGAAGGGATTATAAACTGTGTATAGACACTTTCAGACCAGCCAAACAAACATATTAACAATAGATGACCAATGTTCCTCTATATGATGCAGGATCTGTGAAATGTTACAAAATGTTAAGTCTTCTACTTGTGAGGACAACTCCAGCTGTGTGTTTCCAACCCCAGCTCTCTTTTCGATGAAAGGACTGTTAGGGGATCTTCTCAGGCCTCCTAATGGTTCATTGGCTTCACCTAATGCCTCTCTCTAATTGGCCGGGCACTGAAGATGCTGGGCCATGGTGGCTGTAATAGTCAAATCTTTGGCAATCATACACTCAAAAGTCAATGAAGAGTTTCTCATCAGAGAGCGAAAAGAATTAGTGGCTTAAACTCTTACGGAGAGAAAGTATACTTGTGAGTATAGGTCCCAGTGGTGTTAGCAAGTTCTATCTGGACAGTGGGAAAACCTTGTCAGAAGTGGTTCATCTGTTGAAGAAAACAGAGCATGCGAAAACTGCAGAATACTTGGTCTGCAGAAAGCTTGCATTTCATGCTTTCATTTAGAGATGAATTGGGGTGTCTCCTGAGGGACGCTAAAAATAGCGTCATGAAAAAAGCTATCTTTTACCAAAAGGAGCAGAAAGAAAACAAAATAAAAAGTTATTTCCAAGAGTTAACATGTTTCTTCTTTTTCTGAAGTCACCTTGGATTACATTTCAAAAATCACACTTTATGTAAAGCAATTGCTTGCTTAAATAATTAGTCTTCACAACAGATTTGGCCCAGGCCCAGAAAAACAACTCTATTTTAATCCAGCCATAAAATCACAAAGACAAAATTGTTTTCCACATTTCTACATTTCTCATGCTTTAAGCTATATCGTAACACATGATCTCAATAATCTGCTTGATTTCATATTTCCATTTTCTCATCCTTAAGTGGGAGTATATTAATATTTGCCTCATGAAGATGTTATAAGAGTAAAATAAGGGAATTTGAGGTACAATAAGATTTTGTTCCATATTGTAACCATGATTACATTTTTTAAATTCAAAAGATAAATTTTATGAGTGAAATACCTCATAATGTGTGCTCTCAAAATCACCTCCCTGCAGCCCCTAAGACCAAATACTTAGCATTTCAGTGTGGGGCAGATAGAAAATTGC
The DNA here is from genome assembly GCF_000334495.1 of Tupaia belangeri chinensis. Classification (NCBI taxonomy): domain Eukaryota; kingdom Metazoa; phylum Chordata; class Mammalia; order Scandentia; family Tupaiidae; genus Tupaia; species Tupaia belangeri. The sequence goes on along the minus strand of NW_006208547.1, from coordinate 714,021 downwards.
AGCTCATCCCATCTTGGAAGAACCAGAGGTGGCTGTAAAAGGTATTTCAATCTTTTTGCCACTGATTACATGACATCATCAGGGAAGGAGCTAATTAGGGCCAATAATGCAAATGGGGGAGGAACTGGGAATTGGAGTAAGTCCTTCCTCCCCTCATAGGGTAGGAGTCTGGATTCCAGGCAGTCACCTAGAAGTGAAACCTCTGAACAATTACCAGCTCTAAATCAGTCAGTCACAAATCAGTTATCCACTGTAACAAGTAGCAACACTTTAGGGAGCTCCAAAAGCTACTTATAAAAAAGGACTTATTATAGGAAGTTTTTTAAAAGAAAAATCTCTTTGCGTTTAAACAATCTTTATCTCAAAGAATAAATAACATGCTTAAGTTTTGAAATATACTTTCTATACATGAATTACTTATATTCAGGGCTTACAAATCAGTTCCTACTTGTACAAGGAAGAAAACTGGCCTTCTTTTTTTTTTAATCTTTTTTTTTTTTTTTTGAGAGGACTTTTTGCTATAGGGCACATGTGCTCATCAGAAAGTCAGAGAGACAGAGAGATAGAAAGCGAGAAATCACCCCCCGGGGGGGATGGCCACGCCGCAATCCCTTCTCCTCCATTCTCCTCTAGGGATCTTGGGCACACATGCACATGTGCCCAGCATGAGTTTAAGCCACCAGGTCCAGGACTCGAACCGCAGTTGACTACGTGGGAGTCCAGCGACATAGCCATTACACTAACTGCTGGTCCCAAAACTGGCCTTCTTCTGATGAAAGCTCCTGCCTGGTGTGCTGGTAAATGTTTAATAACTGGCTCTAGGGGGTTGGAAGGAAGGCCTGATTTGTGGCATTTGTGTATTTTCATAAGGTAAATATTTCCTCCATAATAGATTTTTAGCTACCAATATGATGTCAATAAATGCTAAATTGGGAAGAGATGCATGATAAATACCACAGTTACAGAGAATTTCTGCTAAGCAGCTATTAGAGATGTAAAAATCACCTCCAGAGTATAGATAACAGAGCAATGCAGTAAAATATTTTAAAGGGTTGACTTCTGATTATTTATTACCTTTGTTCTTAATATAATTTAAAGTTTATATGATTCATTTTTAATAAGACTGTGTTTAACAACTCACTCTCAAAATTCCTGAAAACCTAACAGTAAACTCTCCCCAGCCAGTACAAGCCAGGTGATTTCTTGAGAAACCTTCAACTTAAAGACAAGTTACATTTCATAAGCCATATCTTGAAAGAGATCCTTCATGAAAAATCTATATCTTAAATACAAATTTGATAAGTAATTATTAATTATTGTTACATAGTTCCTATTATCTTAATTACGATAATTTATGGCTAGTTATCAGTATGAGAGACATAGTTTGAATGTAGAGCATTCCTCTTTGTATTGTAATTAACAGATTTAAGCAAACAACCTCCATAGCTGTATAGCTTCCCACATGCAAGCTCTTATTATGCAGCATATTAATCAATACTAAAGTATAACTATGTCTCTCATTACTGGAATAGGGAGAAACTGTCAAAAATATATTTATGACTTATCATCACCCTCACTGAGCTCTTACGAGAATCTGATCATGAAAATCCTGTTCCAATACATCATTAATAAAGGAATTAAGCATTCATATCAAATCATTCACAATGCAAGTACCTGTAGAGGGAGTGGAAAGAAGAATCCCAAAGATTTCATTCTACTTAACAACTCAGGTATTCAATTAGTCAGGAAAAAACATTCTAAAAACAGATCTTCTAATACAGAAAAGGAAAGGAAAAGAAAAAAATTGAAAAAGATTAAAGTCATTAGCCCTGCCATGATCTTCCTCTCACTTCCCTTAACAATGGTCATCTAATTCTCACAGCTGGAGTCCTCGTCAGTCCCCTCCCTGCTGTTGGCCACCAGTCTTCACCCTCATCACCCTTCCCAATGGATAAATGCTTCTCCAGCTCCATGAATTGGAGATTCTCTGACCCATGTCAAACAGAACAGCCCCCAGGCAGTCGAAGGGTTTCACCTTCCTTCCTAAGCTAAGTCAGTGCTTTTACCTGATTTATTTTGTTCTGCCATGCTTATCTTAAAATTTGGCGTGGTGGTTAAGGGTGCTGGACTCCCACATGGCCGACCACGGTTTAAGTCTCGGACCTGGTGGCTTGCTTTCTCACTTCCTCTCTCTCTCTCTGTCTCTCTGATCAAACTGGAAAATAATAGTGATAATAATAATAAATAAAGTTAAATAAAATAATTTTAAAAAAATAGCTACATTCAGGGCAGGACGATGGTGTGGTGGTAAAACACAATGTTCTGCAAGACTAATCCCTGTGGTAACATGCTAGGTTCATGGCTGGAGACTTGCCTGAGTATACCTGGTACCTGTGCCCATGATCCAGGACTGGTTGAGGCTGGAGTGGTTCAAAACCTCAAGACTCCATTGGGGCTTGGGGATATTGACTGTCTCTTTTTCTCTCTGTCTCTCTTGCTCATGGAAGAAATAAATAAATAAACTTAAAATACTTGTGTGTGTGTGTGTGTGTGTGTGTGTGTGTGTTTGTGTACATGGAAGAAGTAAATAAATGTAAAATACATATATGTGTATACACACACACACATATATATTCTCTCATATTCCACCATAAGAATGTTCCATTACAGAGCATTCAAGACCTACCTTTCATTTTATTTTACTTTCTTTGCAAAGTGTATCAAATTTGAAAATGTAAATCAGATAGATTATACTATGTGTCATTTACTTGTACTATCACTAAACTAGCACTATGAATACTAATCGTCAATGAAGTACTATTTTTTAGTCTAATGTCACATTCTGTTGCAGATGCACAGAGATTTATACACATTAACACCAATTAGTGTTAATGGGGATTAAAACCACGAATTTCTGATGCATCTAAAACAAAAAAAAAGCTATACTTTAACCTTATTAAATATTTTCCAAATAGTCTTCCTAAAATTGACATTCAAAACATCTTCAAAATCAAGTTTGTAAAATCTCTCTTTTCCTTGAAATTAATATTAAAGTTCCTTGAAAGTGCAACATAGAAAGTGTTATAAAAAAAATCAGGGCCAGGAACCAGCAGTTGGCGTAATGGCTATGTCGCTGGACTCCCACGTAGTCGACCACAGTTCGCGTCCCGGACCCGGTGGCTTAAAACTCACGCCGGGCGCGTGTGCGTGCGTGCATGCCCAAGATCCCGAGAGGAGAATGGAGGAGAAGGGATTGCACCGTGACCATCCCCTCTGGGGGGTGATTTCTCACTTTCTGTCTCTATGTCTCTCTCTGTCTGTCTGGCGAGCGCACGCGCCCTATAGCTAAAATCTCTCAAAAAAAAAAAAAAAAAAAATCAGGGCCAGCCTGTGGCGTGGTGGTTAAGGTGGCTAAAACCCACATGGTTGACCACATGGTGTGAGTCCCAAATCCAGCACCTTGAAAATGCCCAGTATATATGTGCATGTATGCCCAAAATCTCAAAATCAGAGAAAGATAGAGAAGGAATTGTGGTGTGACCACTTCCCTTGTGTGTGTTTGTGTGGGGGTGGTGGGGGTGGGGGGGTGCCTTCTTATCCTTTCTCTCTCTTTTTCTCTCCAGCAAGCATATATGCTGTTTGGCAAAATTTGTTTTAAAATAGCAAAATAGCCAGTTAGATTTTAAAAAAAAAATTATTTGTGGTTTTCTTTTTAATCATCCTATTGTTGTCAAAACAACTATAAATCCTAACACATTAATCATTTTATTTCCAAAGTCATTAATGTTTTTATTCTCCTATTTCATATTATCTTCACAATGGCATTGAGTAGCTAACTGTCAAAATGTAAAATCAAAAGGCACCGATTCTCCAGCCCTGTGCCAGTGGGCCCTCCATGACAAGTGGAACATGTGTTGGGTTCATGAAGTGCACAAGGCCCTGGGTTCAATACACTTGGCTTCTCATCTCCTGAAGTCTTTGTCTTGCTGGTAATCTCTTTGCTCCATTTCTTTCCCTTAGCACTATTATTGCTTCATTTGGACAGTGGGACCTTGGGAAAAATGGAAGATAGGTGCTTTTACAGTCCTCTTATTCCTAAGCCCTCTGATGTGTTTTTCATTCCGATTTTTATTTTTACCTTTAAGGAGTCAGTAAGTGACTTTTATTAAACACTTGTAATCCTACTTCTCTAAGCTAAATACACGTCATCTGATAAAGCAAATTCTTTAACAGTTAAAACATACATCAATAGATTTGTTGCTTTTGTTTCCCTTTTCACTCATATGAACTCCTGCAGACACTGTGCAAAATTTACAATGATGTGGGTACATTTTTTCTCTAATGCCAAAATCTTGCATAATATTGGCTCAAAATTTCTTATGTTTGAATTATTCAAAATTTTTTCCTTATAATAACCTGGATTAATTGTTCAAACTTTTCTGGAGATCTAAAATATACATTGCTACATCACAGGTAAAATTTATGGGAAAAATGTAAGAAAAATATGGACAACGCAGCTTATATTTTAACAGCAAGTCTTACTAAAGTTTTGGGGGTGGAAAGCAAATTATTTTTTTAAATTTCCCCTTTTGGGGGAAAAAGGAAACTGAGCAAGACAAAAATCCACATGGAAGTGACCCAGATGAAAACAATTTGATTCAAAGTAGAGACATTATTTTAAAAATCAACAATACTTGATTATTCATGAAGAATAAAATAACACAGGTGTATATAAACATTTCCATTTCAGTGGCCTTTATTCGTTTCCATTCTCTCAGTTTTACAGCACTGAAATTCATTTCAGGAAATCTGAATGAGATGTCCAGGAGCACCAAAGTATGAACACGGCTCTCCATGCAATAATGAGCTGTGTCCCTGTGCTGCTGATTTAGACTGGGAAAAGTGGGAAATAATTCTACACCCATAGAGCATTCAGGGTAAATGGTGGCTTGAACACAGATATTCTGTTATAAAAAAAGAGTGATGTGGTGAAAAAGACCATTTAAAGAAGATTAAGTCAATATATTACAGAGGATGAATTCAACACATCTACAGACAAAACAGGGACACAAAAGGGAAATTTCGGAAAGGAGGAATCACAAGTTCATTCTGAAGAGTTGACGGCATATGGCCCAGCTGTGGTGGTGAAGGTAGTGAGGATGCTGCCGTGCAGGGGCAGAGACCACGTGGGAAGGCACCAGGTTCACATTGTAGATCTACCTGGGTATGCTCGCAGGCATTCCCAAGGTCCTGGCTGGCTGCAGAGAAGAGGAGAGGATAAAGATCCTGTGGAGGGTACCTCTCTTTCTTTCTCTTTATCTCATGAAGGAAATTAAAAATAAGTTTAAAAAATAAAGGAATTTATTTATTAATCAATAAATAAAAATAAAACATGAAATAAGTAACTGGTACTTAAGAGAAAAAAGTCTCAGCCAGCCCTGAAGCCTAGTAGTTAAGGGAATTGGTTCCCACATGGATGGCTGCGGTTTGAAGCTTGGCCCTGGTCTGAAAATATGCTGGGTGCATGTGCATGTATGCCCAACTCCCGAAAGGATGGAGAAATGGAGGAGGAGGAGGAAATAAACCTCACTGGGGTTGCTTTCTCCCTCTCCCTATCTTTGTCTCACTCTGGCAAGTGAATGTGCCCTATGGCCAAGAAAAAAAAAAAAAAAAAGAAAGGAAACAGATGTGATAGTATAATAGTATAAATTGGATACCCTATGGGAAAAAAAAAAAAAAAAAAAAAGAAAGGAAACAGATGTGATAGTATAATAGTATAAATTGGATAGTTTATATCAAATAGGCTTAATCCATGAGAACAAAATTCATTTATGAATACCTATCAGAAGGACACAATCAAATTAACGCCGATCAGGGTTACAGAAATAAGGACTTGGGGTCTGCAGAGCAAAAATAGGAACATTCCTCAACCTCACCAAGAGGGTCTAGAACCATTTGACTGTGTCATGTAGAGGGAATCTTGCAACTATCTACTTCAAGTAAACTGTGAGAGCATGGAGTTTAAGTCCTGAGGTACCTTTCATAAAAGGAGAGTGATTCTTCAACACCTTGGACTAAGGAAATTGATGTATGCTGGAAGGGGCCACATGGGGGCAACTGGCCCACCTCCTCCTGAGGCCTCTGAATTCCCTGTCTAGTCCAGGCTGAGCATCTGACCCAGCCTTCATCTTAACAGAGCATGGGGACTGCACAGGGACACCAGATGGCAGAGATACAGAGTGGCCAACTCATCCAGGATGGAAAACACTGCCCTTCCTCTTCTCCTATATAGACCACAACCTCCAGGAGCCTGGTAGGATGACTTCATGGATTCATGGACATTATGCATCCTAAGAGAAGCACTCCATTCTGGAATCTCAAAGCACAGCTCTGAATCGAACTAGCCGACTAACCCTCGCCCCCACAGTTTACCTTCAAAAACTGGGTTTCTCCTAAAAAAATAAAATCCGTGAGAAGTGCCTGAAGTCTTTTCTCTGCATTTCATTGAAGTAAAAAGACCCAAATTTCTGCCACCCTCAGGTTCTTGCAAGGAACTTTTGATAATTTAACATTCCTGGGGCCCAATGGTAGTTCAGTGGTAAAATGTGACAGTCTTCAAGGTCAATCATGTGGAAAAGTTCTGGGTTCATATCCAGAGAGCTGTCGCATAACACTGGGCTTGCACATACTCATAATCTGGGACTAGCTAAACCTAAAAGTGGACAACAGTGTCAAGAACCTGTTGAGTGTGCTGTTACTGTCTCTCTTGTTCATGGAAGAAATGAATAAATTTTTGAGAATAAGAAAAAAAAATGTGTTCTTAGTCCTGCTATTCAGTAGTTCTAACTGGAGCTCGAAACACTGTCTTTTAGAAGCTCCATCAGGTAATTCTGATACCTCTGATGCAGACACCCTCCCCCATGTAGGAACCATTACATTAAAAGTCCTCACGTTTGATCTACTGTCTCTGCTGACTTAAGAACGTGACCTTCTGACTCATACCGTTCTTGCCCTGATGGGTCCCAACACCCTACATAAAGCAGCCCAAATCCACATCAACATTGAACATTATAATTTCACAAGTCATACATATAATTTTGATTACGGCTGTTTGTCTTCCCTTTAGACATAATCTAGACTAGCACTCTCCATAGTGACATCCTGGGTATCACAACCTGCTGGTTTAAAACAACAGAAACTTTCCATCTCTCAGTTCTGGAGGCTGGAAGGTTGACTGAAGACTGGCAGGGCCACACTCCCTCTGAAATCTGTAGTGGGAGGGATGCTTCATTGCCTCTTCCAAGCCAGCATTCCTGACTCCACTGGCCGATAGTGCAACTCTCCAGTCTTCACATGGCTTTCTCTCTGAGTCTCACGTGGCCTTTCACCTGTGCTGGTCTTTATGTCCAAACTTTTCCCTCTTTAACATTACAAATGAAGAGCTAGCATTGGTGTGCCTAAACATATCTAACCATAGGGCAGGTACAGTAAAAATACAGTATAGAAATTAAAAATGGTTCACCTGTACAGGGCTCTTCCATGAATGGAGCCTGCAAGACTGACAGTTACTCTGGGTGAGTCAGTGACTGAGTGGTAAGCAAAGGAGAAGGCCTAAGACAATACTGCACACTACTGGAGACTTTATAAACACTGGACACATGGGCTACGCTAAATTTACTAAAAAATAATTTTGTTTATGTAATTATAAATTAATCCTACTTTAACTTTTTTACTTCATTAACTTTTTAATAATTTTAATTGTTTGACTCTTTTGTAATAACACTTAGCTTAAAACACAGACACAGGACCAGCAGTTAGCATAATGACTATGTCGCTGAACTCCCATGTAGTTGACCGCAGTTCAAGTCCCGGACCTGGTGGCTTAAACTCACGCTGGGCAAGTGTGCATGCGTGCCCAAGATCCCGAGAGGAGAATGGAGGAAAAGGGATTGCGTCGTGACCATCCCCCCTAGGGGGTGATTTCTTGGTTTCTACCTCTCTGTCTCTCTCTGTCTTTCTGGCGAGCATACGCGCCCTATAGCAAAAGCCTCTCCAAAAAAAATAAAATAAAATAAAATAACACAGACACACTGCATAGCTGTATAAAGATATTTTATATTCTTATTCTACATGCTTTTTTCTATTAATTTTCTTAACTTTCTTGTTAAAAACTAAAACACAAACACACATATTCAGTAGCCTATGCCTCCATGAGGTAGGCAGGGTTCATCAATATCATCTCCCACCTCCACGTCATGTAATAACCATCATCTCCTATGCTAACAGAGACTTCTGGGATACCTCCTGAGGGACCTATACTCTCACAGGCCTGGCAGTACAGTAGGCTGTTTACACCAGCATCACCACAAACGTGGTAATACGACATTATGATATAAGAGTATGAGGGATGCAACATCACTAAGCAATAGAAATTTTCAGCTCCCTTCTCTTTTTCTTTTTCTTTTCTTTTCAGGCTTTTGCCATAGGGTGCATACACTCACCAGAGAGAGTCAGAGAGGGGGAAAGTGAAGAATCACTCCCTAGGGAATAGTGCCATGTCACAATCCCTCAAGGATTTTGGGCATGCATGCATAAGCACCTGCTTGATTTTCAAGCCACTGAGTTCAGGACTTGAACTGTTGTCGGCTATATGCGAGTCCAGGGCCCACACCAACTACTAGCCCCCAGTTCCCTTAATTCATACGGGACAACTGCTGTATATTCAGTCCATCGTGGACCATTCATGACAACATAACTATATTTATTTCTTCAGGAAAGCAAATGTTCTTTTTTGGGGGGTTGGGGGGCGGGGAGAGGTTTATTGCTATACGGTACATACGCTTGCCAGAAAGAGAGAGACAGAAAGTGAGAAATCACACCCCAAGGGGGATTGTCACGCCACAATCCCTTCTCCTCCACTCTCCTCTTGGGATTTTGGGCGGGCACGCACCTGCGCTCGACTTGACTTTAAGCCACTGGGTCTGGGACTCGAACTGCGGTCAACAACATGGGATTCCAGCGACATAGCCATTACGCCAACTGTTAGTCCCAAGCAAATACTCGTTTTAACTGACAGGACAAGGTTGTTTGATTACAACTAATCAATAGTAACTATATTTTTGATAAAGCTAAAGTTGATGACTTCTCTGAACTTTGCTAACTAGTAGAACTATCAATTAATTCTCATAAAATAAAATAAAATATCTCTTGCTACACTGTAAAATGTGATAGAAATTACTTCTCATTTTGATGTTAATACCTTGCTTACTGGAACAGAAAATAAAACTAAAAGTATTCACATCTTTTTAATAACTAAACATATTCAAATAATAATTTTGCTCTTATCCTTACAGAAGAAAATCAAAAGATATAATTTGATCAAATCATCATTTCTTGGCATACATTCTTATTATTGATAATTCCAGCTCTTTGTTTTTGGGAGTTTGTTGTTGTTTCATTTTTATAAAAAATACCAGTTCTGTTTTTTATTTTTCTCTTTCTTTTTAAAGACAAGGTCTTGCTATGTGGCCACCCTCCTGCCTCAGCCTCTTAAATAACTGGGACTACAGGTGTGGCCCATCATGGTTGGCTCATTCGGGTAGGTCAGCCTCAAGCTCTCGATCCTCTCGAATCAGCCCCGTACATCAGTGGGAATACCGGTGCAGGCCACAGCAACTGGTCTTTAGGTTGAAAACCCGGGCATCTCATGGTCCCAACCTGGAGAGTGCTGCACCGTAGCAGCACTGCAGCCGGTCCCCAGGTCTATTTTTTAAAACACGTTTATTCTTTCTGGCCTCTTCTGCATCCTTTGTTCTCTTTCCACCTTACACAGAGCCTTTTTTTGATATTCTCATCTGCAGTTACACTCTCCTAAGTTGATCTCATTCAGGGCTTAAATATTAATATTCTGGCTATTCAGCTGCTCTTCTGAGTTCCAAGCTTACATATCAGACAGCTACTTGGCTTCAAGTGTCAGACTAAAGCAAAGCCCTTATATCTTCAAACACCTTTGCTGCACCTACACAGACATTTACACACACTACTCAGTCTTTCTACTCTTAATGAAAAGTATCACTATTCCTGTATTACTCATGTGTAAGTCAGCCTCTCAACGTTGACTAATGCAGAAGGATTTCAACACCAGTCACATTATAATGAGAGCTTCATTATTCCATTGTCATTTCCGGATCTTGTTGTAAAGTTCATAGGATGAACCAGAGTACTGAAATATAGAAGAAGAAAGGCAACTAAATGATCGAGAAGTATATTACACAAGAGAAGAAAAAGCGCTATGGAAATTAGAAACATGTTAAAGGAAAAGTATCAGCATATTCGCACAGTAAAAGAAATATATTTTTCCTTCACTGTCCTATAGGTCCGGCAGATGAGCTGTCTATTTCACAGAGCGTGGTGCAAAGCCTGTTCCCACAGCTGCACCATCTGCCAGACACGGCCTAACACACTCTATCTTAGCCTGGGAGTGTCACAGGTGGCTCTGCTCACAAGTAGATTTGAGTGTGGTATGGAGACAGAGTAACTAAACTTACTTTAGTTACTTTAATTCTACTGGGAGAAAAAAATGCCAGTTTCATGTAAGAGGAAGTACTCTGATTTCAATAAAAAAAAGTTCTCTGACATCAATAAAAAAGCATATGAGGGCACTTCAAAAAGTTTGTGGAAAATGGAATGAATGTGAGTTAATTTTACTGAAAAAAAAATTTTCTTGAAGTTCATGCACTTTTTTTCCCCCACAATATGCATTTTCTTTTAACTTTTTTGAGGACCCTTCACACAACCATACATCTCAGCTATACGTTAAAAGCTGCTGTTTTCTGTAAATTTTTGACAGTTTCTGTAACCACAGGTACGTCAAATGAGAGCTTTTTATTTCATTGCATTGATTATTAGGCCTAATAATAATACAGCTTTTACACTAAAGTGACGGAGGGTGAAATAAATCTCCTTGTGTGATTTATAACAACAAATACAGACCAAGTTTAATTGAGCCTGACTACAAGTCTGACCTCTGTGATGTGAGGGAAGATGTCTAAGCCCTTGAGAACAATGCTGCCAAAAGAAATTTGGTACTCATTAGGCCATTTTGAGAAGATGGCTCTGAAATGACACACATACACATACATACATACATATACACACACACGTGCCTGGCATGAGTTTCAAGCTGCTGGGTCAAGACTCCACCAGTGGGCCATGTGGGAGTCCAGTGCCTCAACAACTATGCCACATTTTGGCCCCAAACATTTACTTAAAAATATACAATTAATGCTCATGAAATGTGGTAACTAAAAATTATTTATTAAAAGCATTCGATGAAGTGTTTCTTTTTACATCCAGATGACACATATCTGACAATAGAATACAAAGAATTATAAAATCAAGCAAAACCAAAAGTGCTCTTGCAAAAAAAATCTTTAAAGACTCTTGAATACTTGCCATCAGAAACATAGTGATGAATCACTTTTTCAAAAACAGATTTACTTCGCACAGTTTTCTACCAGCATGTATTCATGTTTCTCACTTTCACTATCATCCCAACTAGCAAAATCAGGAGCATGAATGGAAAATGTGGGACAGTTGCACATATTTTTTTGAGGGAAGAATATGGAGAAAAAGTAATGCAGGATGGACACTTAGAAGAAATGGGAAGAGATCATAAAAACTTCTCACCTGGGGCCAGCAGGTGACATAGTGGTTAAAGAGCTAGCTAGCTGACTGCAGTTGGTGGTCCAGACCCACTGGCTTGAAACTCAAAGGGGTGCCTGAGTGCCCAGAATCTGGGGGTGATTTCTTGCTTTCTCTCTCTGTCTCTCTCTGAGAAGCACAGACCACTATAGCAAAATGTCCCTCAAAGAAAAAAAAAAATCATCTAGTCCTTTAACTTTTAGGAAAAGATAATATGCCATCCATTTAATGGCCTCACTTGAGTCTCAGTCATTCTCAAGTAGATTCTCTTGAACAAAGGTGATCACCCCATGCCATTGCCTCTCCTCACCTCACTGGTTTACACCTTCATAATCTCTATCTTCCAACAGTTGGTGGAAGCAGAGAAAAACACAAAAGAGGGGAAAAAAGCACTGGGTTCAGTGGAAAGAGCAGGGGCTAATGTCAGGAGGGTATGCTCAAGCAGGCTCTAAAGTTTGCATTGGCTTGTTACATCTTCAGGAATTCTGTAAGCCAGTGGTTAAACACAGCCATTAGTAAAAGTCAAATTATGCAAATGAATCTTAAATACTATCCAAAACAGAGGAATTACATATAAAACTCATCTTTTTCAAATTATTTCACTGTGTTTTACTTTATTCAATGTGAAAACTATTATCCAACTCAGCAAAGAAGCTATTCATGATACTGGTGAAGTTTCAATATTTTCTTCCTTGTTTCACTTCCCTCTTTCTCCTTAAAGCAAATCAAAATATTAACCATTGTCCAAACGACAGAACCAAGAGTGTGTCAACTTCCACAGGAGCATTATGCCACAATTAATTGGCAACACAGAATTGACGCTAAAGAATACTACATATTTTATTATTATTATGGATAATAGGCCGTTATGTGTCTTATCATTGGATATGATTAATAATGTAATATATACATATGCCATGTTTTGTTTGCAATCCAGTTATTAAACATTTCTCATCACCTTTCCATCTCTACCATTTAAAAACTATTGGTTTAGGAAAAATTGATGAATTCTGAGTACCAACTTCTTCACCTACAAACTAGTGAAATGAAGAAAGGTACTTTCCTCAGAGGATAATTTTAGGAATCAAAAGAAATGTTTATCCCCCTGTGTGGATTGCAAATGTTAGGTGTTTTTATAAATTTTGCCAATATGTTTCAGCTCCTAATATGAACACTAAGAACTTGCATGGTTTACAAAGATAAATAATGATTGGTCTTGTCCTCAAGTTGCTTACAGTCTAGTGATAAGAGATGGATAGTTATTAATCAATTAAAGAGATAAGGAAATCAACTCTAAGGAAACACCAAAGTGCTATAAGATTAAAGGGAAATAAGTGATCAAGGCTACCTGGAGCACAAGGGAGACTTCACAGAGAAGATAGAATTTTGAGGTGAGCTCGGAAGAATAAGTTGTATTTCTATCAACTAAAAAAGTGTCAATACAAAGTAGAGCCTTTTTAGGGCTGACGGGTCAAACCCCAAAAAACATTATCATCAGAAATATTGCAAAGCCAACTAAGAAAAATCACAATTGTATTGATAAATCTGCTGCACAAAAATATCCTTACATGTTATTTCCATGTAAAATAGAAATTATGCCATTATAGATTATGTAACTCATCGTACCTGTTCATAATCTTACATAAGCAATGGTTGGTCAAATATTTATTCAGGTTTTCCAACTTAGAAGCTATATCCATTTCTAGAAAACCAAAGTATAAATTACCTCCTGACTTCCTTTCCTTAGTAAAAGAAACATACAGGTTCAAGTGAATTCTAAAAATATTTATTCAAGAACACACCATAACATACGCCCAATTTCAGTTTTTCACATGACAAAAGGGGCTGTCCAACAGATTTAAAGAAAAGTAACCACTGTTTTCAAATCTATGAATACATATTATAAATTATGCATGCATTAGGCAAACAATGAAGAGCACATCTAAAGTGAGGTTTGTATGGAAGACCAGAACACAGACAAGAGAGAAGTGGAACATTTTAAAACCTTCATGGGAACAGGGACTAAATGTAATACCATAGTTTTACCCCTCAGTTAAGGAGTCTGGCAGGGATTGACATTATTCAGGAAACTTCATTAAAAGCCTGTTCCTCTTGCTGTCAAAAATGCTAGTTAGGTTTGTGACTTAAAAGAAAAAAAAAGCGCTTGGAAGAAAGCTTAGCAAAGCATCTACCGAATCAGTCCTCAGTGTAATGAAAAGGAGATGTCTATTAATCACACGCACACAAAAGTTTGACACAAAAGGTCTGTGGCCTTGACCTCAAGTGATCATGGAATAGACCACAGGGCCAGTTCAGGTTCCAAAGGGATTAAGAAGAGCATTTGGTCCCCTCTGAAAGGCCTCTTCCTCACCACTCTGGCTTCTAACTTCCCATTACAGGCACTCACACCCTCTGCAAGGCACCATGCCAACGGAGCCCATTCATTCTTCTCTCCCTGATGACAGCTGTCAGTCTATAGCTGTTTGAACACGCAACACTTCAACAAAATCTAAAGCGGAATTGGAGGGGCAGGCGCTGCAATGATTCTGTTTAAAAACGCACAGCCAGATGGGTCCCAGACTCCTCACCACCTTTTTACCTCCTAAAGGTAGGAACCCTCTCACCCTTAACTGAGAGAGTTGAGGCGGCTTCTGTCTTCTCGGAACGTGAGCATTCCCACGCACCTCCTAATTAAGCAACGTTACTGGAAATCATCCTAAGAAGAAAGAGCCCACTAACCCCCGTGTAACTTCAGCGGGAACCAGGAGGGTGCCGAAGCCGGGTGTCCGACCGAGGGGCGGAGAAACAGCTCACTCCCCCAGCGCCTGGGCGACAGCCCTGGACCTCGTGGCCACGCGCGAAGGGGACGCGGTGAACCCGGGCGCGTGGGGCCGCGAGTGAAATCGCGCCCTCCCGCAGGGCAGGGCGACCCAGTGAGTGCCCGTGACTGGAGGGCAGAGCGAGCTACGTCCGGGCAGCGGGAAGGGTGAAAGCCAGAGGGAGCTGGGGAGAAACCAGCGAGAGCGTCCGGCTTTCACGCTCGCCCAGTGTCCGGAGGTCTGAACCCTCAAGGAGTCGGGGAGACGGGTCCTGGCGCAGGGGCGTCCCGGGGAGGCGGCGCGCGGGGTACTCACCAGCTGCAGCGCGCAGAGGCAGATGAGCGAGCAGCGCCCAGTGCAGCAGCCCATGGTGCCGGCAGCGTCCGAGGGGGGGGGGCGGGCGGGG
>NW_006208547.1:663710-698966 GCF_000334495.1 Tupaia belangeri chinensis | reverse complement strand
CGGGCGGGGCGGGGTGGGAAGGAGGCTACAGATGGTGAGTGGTGAATGTCTGTTTAGGGGAGGGGAGTAAGTAGGAGGTGGGCGTCTGGAAAGTGGAGTGGGCCGTCTGGGTCGGGGCGTGTGTGTGTGTGTGTGGTGGGAGGGGATGAATGAAAGGGAGTGCCACCGGGAGGGTCGGCCTGTCTTGTTAGGAGTCTTTGGGGAGAGAGGAAGAGGGACGGAGAGAATGAGAATGAATATGAATGAGAATGAATTAGGGCGCCCGGCGGCTGTAGAGACCCTGGCGACCGGTGTAACTGGGGATACCCGGGCAGTGCTTTCTGGCTGAGGGTGGTGTTGGGGGTTGGGAGGGTAGGCGGAGGCGTTTGCAAATGAGTGCACTGGGTTTAGCAGAGCTGCTTCGGAGGTGGAGGGGGCTGGAGTTAGAGTGGCTAGGTGTCTGGAGAGGAAGGACCCAGACGCCAGAGGACTGGGTAAGCGAGCGCAGCGGAGCGCGAGGCAGAGCTGGGAACCTGCCAGGCTGCGAGCTCCGGCGTCCGCTGGGGGTCCGAGGGCGAAGCGCAGACCAGTGAGCTCCGCCCGGCGCTGGGCACGCAGCTCGCTAGTCACTGGGCTGAGGTCGCTTCGGCCTGCCGCAGTCGGTTGCCCGGAGGGCGCCCCTGCTGGAGTCTGAAAGGGAAAGTTGGACAGAGTTGGCTGGCGAGGGGTGCTGCAGCGGCAGCGAAGAGAAGCGACGGCCTGGAGCGCGGGGACAAGCAGGGCCTCGGAGAGGAAACCTGGTCTAGGGGGTCTTAGATGGAAGACCCTCGGAAATCTCCACCAGGAGCAAGAAAGGGCGAGGAAGAAGGGGATATGTAGCTTTGTCTAGGAGTAGAGAATGTTTCCCAAATAGGGAAGAAACGTTCTTTCTTTCCAGAGGGCAATAAATTGTTTTGAGACTGGCTTGGAAATAAGACTTGATCGCGCATAGTTAAGATCCCAGACAAAGTCTCCATGCATCCTGGGAAACTCTTTCGCTCCCTTGCGCCTCGTGGAACAGAGCCAAGGAGTTCTGCAGAGGATCGCATTTCATCGGGGTTCCGGGTCAGATTTCAGGGTCGCATTTGTTGTACCTCCTGGAACTGCGCAAGTTGCTTCAGAGCACGCCAGAGCCAGAATAGCGACTAGCCTCCTGGCCAGTTGTCTCAGAAGAGGCTTCCTTCAGAATCGCCCATAGAAACCCTGTTTTTTAACCCACTGCTGCCCCTCCTGGGTTCTTGGTGGTAAGCTGTTAAGAAAAGGTGAAAGATCTCGTGTTTTTAAAACATTCGCTCTGTACACGCAGTCTGCTCACACAAGCTGCTCCTTCAGGCATAAAGGCAGTTCTGTTTTTATTTGTTGTGCAACTAACTGGCTCTTCCTTCAGGACTTACGTTTATAGTAAAAGTTACAGTTCCTAGGAAAATCCTTGAATGGTATCATTGAAATTTTAGTAGGGACATATGACCCCCAGGACTTTTAAGGACATGCTGTCTTTATGTACTAAAAAACATACCTATCACCATTTGTGATGGAGAAGAACGATAGGGAAAAAAATGGACCCTGACTGTAAATAATTTAGCAAAGGACACTGCAGAACATCTCAGGCCACTGACCTTCCTACAAGCTGCAAGAAGAGCACATGAACAAATCTTCCAAGTCTGTAACTTCCAGAATTACTGTGGCCTCTTCCGCTCCAGGGGCTGTGATGAATGATAGTGATAACAATAATGACATGGGCTTCTCTCCAGATTACAGATGTTTACCTCAATATGCTGTGTTCATGGTTGTATTTATTAATATTAGTAGCTAACATGCTTTGGGGCCCTGCCAAGTGCCAGTCACCTGTCAAAGTGCTTTACTGGTTTTCACTCACTGAATCCTCACAGGATTAAGGTGGGTGAGGTGGGTGCTGTGAGCACCACCACTGGGATGTTGCAGAAGCAGGAACAGGGTCCCTGACTAGTAAGTGGAGGAACTGGCATGCAAAGGCGGACGTCTGACCGTAGAGCTCCCGGACTCACGCGTTCAAAGGGCACCTCTGAATCTCCAGACACATGTGACACTTAAGAGCACAGAGCATAATCGTTGACTTTCATCTAACGTCCAGAGACTGTACTGCCATGTGGTGTGGTTTGGAAGACCAGGAGGGTCTTCTATACCTCATCCTTTCCTATTGTCCCCTCTACTGATAAACCCAGATTGGAGTTTCTTGTTTGCACAATTTAAGATGGTCTTAAATACATTTTAACAGTAACACGACGTTAATCACATGTCTAGAAAATGATGTGAATGCTTTCTCTCTGCAGTCTCATTTTGTATTCTAAACTGTATTTCATCTTGAACTAGAAATCTCCCTCCCTTGTTTATTTCCTTGCTTGTCCCATCCTTCCCTCAAATGTCTCATCCATGATTTACTTCTTAGTTGCTTATTTAGTATAAGGCTGTGCTTGTTGCCAGGTTTACAAAGGTGAAGACATTTTCCCTCCCCTCCCTCAGGGCCTGCAGGTGGGAAGGAGAGCAGATGCAGACAGGAAGTAGAGCCCCTCTAACAGTGGCTGGTACCAAGTGTTATCACTGATAGGGAAGGGAGGTTTAAAGAAATGAATAACCTGTCTCCTGGGAAAGAAGATGAGAAGAGAGTAGAAAATGACAGAGCAGTGAAAAGGGAAGGACCTGGAGAGGACTTTAGAAAAACCAATTGAAAAGGAACTATTAATAAACAAAACAGGCCCTCAGATATATGGTAGATTAGCTGCTTCCTGGCTATAAAATCACAGAGAAGTCATTTGGCTACCCTGAAAGCCCAATTCTTCCCATATGTGAAGTGAGCATGAGGAGGTGACTTGCCCGGAGGACTACACCCAGGAGAGGCTCTTTATCCCCTTCTGGGAGCTTCCATCTCAGCCTCTGCCACACTCCATGAAGGCGGGACATGCCATCTGAAATAACTCCCCAGCCACTCTTTTCATTCTTTTCAAGACACTTGCTTGCTTATTTTATGACTTCCTGTCTCCCTGCTCAAATACGATCTGTTTTCTCAGTGCTTATGGCAGTAGTTAAGTTCAATATCTGTAGACTGAGGAACGATAATATGTATACATTTTTAGCATCATACATAGTGTGTTTTATATATATGTGTGTGTGTATACACACACATATATGTATTAAACATATATCTGTACATACACATGCATACCTTAATGGTATTATGAGTGTACATGTCTTTTGGCTTTGGGAGGTTTTTTTTTTTCCTATTTCTATATCTTTTGTTATTTATTTGTTTCCTAGTAATAAAATTTCTTTTGAGAAACTGTAGTCTCATCTCCCTTAAAGTCAAGGGAAGAGTGAGTTGTCCCAACTAAAAGATAAAAGGGAAGATAGCACACCTAGAGGCCTGACCTGGAAGTACAGATTTCTAGGTTTCCAACTTTTTAGGATCACATACTAGCTTTAAGCTTCTCCTTAATGTAAGATTTTATCTTAATTAAAAGTCCCTCTCAATTATTTCACTGGTTTTTGTTTGTTTAAGTCCTTCAGTTCTGCATTTTTTTAAGTGGGGTAGTTTGTAGCCCGATTTTTATCTTCAGTGAGAAAAGTTCCTAAATGTGCTTTCCCTCTGACGCCTGCTCAATACTGAGCTTCTCTTTGGGATCTTTTTGGAACAAAGACTTTATAATCCTGTGTACTTCCTCCTACAACTAGCTTAACTTCAAGATTATCTGACAGACATTGCAAGAGATGTATGTTCATCCCTCATCTTTGCTCCAGCTGAGCAAACTATGGATTCAAATGCATAGCGATGTCAAAGAATGCCCGTGCTGGGGTGCGTTGGTGTGTTCTCCCAGACCTACTTAGTCCCCTCTTCTAGAAAGCATTGGTTCACTTGTTATGTGTAGTAATGTATGCCCTGGCATGTTGGGGCAGGTGAGGCAGGAGCAGTGACAATTACAGTTTCTCTGTTTATATACTCTCTAAAACATAGAGACATCTTGCTGTGTAAGCACCTCTTAACATTTAAAAATACTCCCCATTGGGCTGTTTTTTAGGGAGAAAAAAATGTGGTGTGGTGGTTCTTTTAGGGACTTTGGAAAACCTGAGCATGGGGAGAATTAGAAGGGATAAAGAAAATTCCCTAGGTATGTATTGATTCCAGAAATGTTATTCATAAATACTTTGACATTTGACACCAGCTTTTCAATTTCTGTTTGGGTTAAAAATAAGCCTCAATGAATAGTAACTCTGTCATATTCTTCAATGACCTAACACTGATCTGGTTATTGTAATTACTATTGCCATGACATGCATTTAGTCTTTTTCTTATGTCATCCTCTAAGCCACCCCAACTGATCGACAACTTCAAGCAGTTCTTATCACCTAATTTTTTCCTGAATGTTGGAATTCTCATATCGAGGATACTGACACTTCCTTAGTATCATTAAAATTTAGCTTGGCTGTCCTCTGCTTTTCTCAGATCAAAAACTACTCACAGTGGCCTATCTAGATCTCTAACAAGTGACAGTAACAAAGGCACAGAGGAGGTAGCATGACTAAAAGTAGAAAGAAAACACCCCGGGACCAGCAGATGGCGTAAAGGCTGCATTGCTGGAATCCCGTGTAGTCAACAATGGTTTGAGTCCTGGACCTGGTGGCTTAAACTTATTTTGGACGTGTGTGCGTGCATACCTAAAATCCCAAGAGGAGAATGGAAGAGAAGGGATTGCAGTGTGGCTATCCTCCCCAGGGAGAGGGGGGGGAGTGATTTTTCGCTTTCTGTTTCTTTGTCTCTCTGTCTTTCTGGCGCACGGACGCATCCTATAGCAAAAACTTAAAAAAAAAAAAAGAAAGAAAGAAAGAAAGAAAACACCCATACAGTGAATCTGGAAGCTACCCAAAATATTTTATGTTTCCATGCACATTTATAATTATTTACTTGAGTACATAAGAGCTATAAAGACAAGACTTTTTTTCTTCCCCTTCCCCTCATATCCCGTTTTTTTTTGTTTGTTTTTATTTTTAAAGAGGTTTTTGCCTGAGGGCATGTGCACTTGGCTGGAGAGAGAGAGAGAGAGACAGTGAGGGAAAGTGAGAAATCACCCTCCAGGGAGGATAGCCATGTGGGCAATCTTTTCTTCTCCATTCTCCTCCTGAGATCTTGGGCACACACATACATGTGTCCAGTATGATTTTCAAGTCACTGACTCTGGGACTCGAACTTGAGTTGACCATGTGGGATTCCAGCAACATAACCACTACACTATCTGCTGGCCTCCTGCCCTGTGTTTAACTCAAGGAGACAGTGCTGTCTCATACGTGGAGAGAATATAACTATTAGATGATGAATTTTTGGAGTAAATTCACTCTTGGCTCAAGAATCAGTCTTACATGATTGCATTATGCTCGTGCAAGAGGTTATCATTAAGAACGGTGAAAGGTAATGGGATCTCTGTGTATTAATTTTGCAACTTTTCTGTAAGTCTAAAATTATTTTACAATTAATAGTTGAAAATAAGAAATAATCATATAAAATGTACTCCATATATAAAGCAGGCATATACAGCACCAAACAGACTGCCTATCAGAAAAGTAAAATCTCACATAAAATACATTAACTCATGGGACCAGCAGTTGGTGTAATGGCTATGTTGCTGGACTCCAAAGTAGTCAACTGCATTTCAAATCCCAGACCCGGTGGCTTAAACTCACGCCAGGTGTGTATGTGTGGATGCCCAAGATCCTGAGAGGAGAATGGAGGAGAAGGGATTGTGACATGACCATTCCCCCCCCCACCCTGGGGGGGTGATTTCTCACTTTCTGTCTCTCTGTCTCTCTTTGTCTTTCTGGCAAGTCTGTGAAGCGCCCATGTCCTTTAGCAAAAAAAAAAAAAAAAAGTTAACTCAGACTACAATGGAGTGAACTATATTTTTCAGTACATAGAAATGATAGAGTTTTTGTTTATTTGTTTTACTTAGTATTTTTTTAAGAGAGATATTTGCTATAGGGTACTTACTTGTGTTTGCCAGAGAGACATAGACCGGAAATAAGAAATCAACGCCTAAGGGGGATGGCCCTTCCCCTCCATTCTCCTTCCGGGATATTGGCACACTTGTACACACACCCAGCATGAGTTTTAAGCTGTCTGGTCCAGGACTTGAACCGTGGTCGCCTACATGAAAGTCCAATGATGTAACCATTACACCATCTGCTGGTCCTTACTTGCTGTATTTTAATGTGAATATAAAACCCATATTACAGAAATGAGCTTACTGTTCAAAAATGAACTTTAGTGCTTAGTAAGATAGTAAAATTGCTTAATTTTCTTCTATATTCTTACATGAAAAATAAGAAAATTAAATTAGCAGCAAGAGTGAGTAACCGTTTATTTAAAAACTGATATTATAAAACAATTTTCAAAAGTACAGGCACGAGCATTGGAGGCCATAGTTTCCCCTGGCATTACTGGGTCCCAGTGTGCACTCCATGAAGCTCTGTGCTCTCACTTCAACTCACCACAGGGGGGCAGATTTTACTAGACAGTGTCCTTTCATGTTGGGTTTATCCAGACTGTTTTTCACAGTGTGCAGGTACTGTACATGGTAAAAAATTAATGGAGTTTGAAATATTTGTACGTACAACTCAGTTCTTACTCTAAGTTATAGATTTAAAAAATTAATTTATTGAATAAATTGTAAAGGCACCTGGACTAGCCCATGGCATAATCATTATGATGGCTGGATCCCACATGGCTAACTACACAGTTCAAGTCCTAAACCCAGAGGCTTGAGATATGTGTCAGGTGTGCGTGCATGCATGCCCAAAATCCTTAAAGAAGGAGGAAATGAAAAAAGGGATTGTGACATGGCAATCCCCCATAGGGGGTGTGTTCTCACCCTCCCTCTCCTTTTCTGTTTCTCTCTGAAAAGTACATCCTCCCTCCAGCAAAATTTGAAAAAAAGAAAAAAGAAAAGAAAAGAAAAAGGAGGGGCGGGTGCAGAGAAATCCCAATCTTTGGTTAAAAAACAACCCTGAGTACCTGTACAGATACTTCCGTGTATAACCAAATTACTGGTGCCAGGTCAGAATGGGAAATAAGCAGCAGCACATCCAGTCAAAAAAAGCCTTGCTAAACTAGCACCCAGGAGATGCTCTCCTTCCACTCTCATGCCTTGCTCTCACTATTTCAGTGTACACAGGTTCAAGGTCCTCCTGCTAGCTCCTGTATTTCACCTGCCAGGCTGGCTGCACTTCTGGAGAATTAACATCTCCAGGGAGCAATTCTCAACCTCTGGCAACAGGAGCTAGCATATAAATACCTCAGCTTCTTAGACCAGAGAGGTGTATTCTGCTCCATGTCCAGGGTTCCCAGCGTGGTGATCCATAATGACAATCTGTTTTCTATTCCATCTGTTACTGGCCCTTCCTCTTGCTATTTCACTTCTTCATTCCTCTACTGTAGATTCCAGGGATTGGCCTCCCATGTAAACTGCTTGCATGTGAATTCTTATCTGAAAGTCTGCTTCAAAAAAAAAACAAACAAACAAACAAACAAAAAAACTAGGACAGATTTGCACTCACCTGATCTGAGCAGTCTCTACATCAAACAAAATGCTAAATAAATAATTAGTAAGATCCAACCCTATTGTTTACTTATAAAAAGAACTTTGAGTCCAATCTCAATGGCGTTAACAGCAGGGACACCACTGTACAGTGCTGGAAGCCATATAGGAAGTCTCTAAGTTTTGTCCTGTATCTTCTTGAGCACTTCTATGTGGTCACAGGCTAGACCATGATCCCAGCTGCATGTAAGGCTAGGAGAAAGACTGTAGTTAGAGGTACCTATTGAAGATGCCTCTCTCTCACTTTCTCCCTTCAGGAAATAAATAAATCTAAAATAAAAGAAATGACTCTTTTAAATAATACTTTACCATGTCTTTGAATCCAGAGTTTATAAAGATAACAAAAAGGTTAGGAGATAACTAACAAAACCCACACATACGATCAAAGTCGCATGCAATTTATGAGCAGTAACCCAGGCATGACCATGAATTACATGCTCAAGATTTGACATAGTGGAAACATTAACATGTATTTCATTCCCTCCTCACTGAAGATTAGTTAGGACCACTCCTAGCAAGAGGTGGCTAGAAGAGCTTACCAGTCCTGGTCAAATTTGAACTTCTCTTCTGATATGAACGAGTTCTGCCAAGCCTATTGTTAAGTATCCTCTATCATTTTCCCATAAAGATGTCCAATGATTTAATCTTGCCATTATATCAAAACTCTTATAATTACATGCCAGATTTTTCCAGTCTCTGCATATTTGTGGTCTCTGAGAATGATTTTCTTCTACCTACCTCTTATATCTCCAGGAAAGGCTCACTTCTCCATTTGGTTGAACTCATCTCTTCTATGAGTTCTCATTTTGGAAAAAAAGAGGAAAGCTTTATGACATTTTATCAGAAAGAAGAATTTCCAGGCCCAGCCCATGTGCTGGACTGAAAACACAAGTGCCCTTCAAGGCTGAAAGTCATGTGGCCAATCAGTGCAGTTGCAGATCTGGGTTTGACTTGGCAAGCCTAGTGCTTTTCCCAGGATTCCAGGGAACTGGAGATTTGGGGCAAGGAAACTATGGCATGATGAAAGCCTATTTAGGATCCGTCTCTTGTTCTCTCTCTCTGTCTTCCATATGTACACATGCATTCTATCAGAAAATAAATATAAATAAATAAGTAAAAGAACTTCCAGATGGTATCTGGCTTTGAAATGAAAGCAGAAACGTATACTTCGTTACACTTGCCATGGCTTTGACTCAGAGGTTTTCCTACTCTACTATTTAATTGCAGTTATGTAATGACATACTGATTCATGAGTGGATTTTTTGTTTAGGTTCTGTTAGATTACAGACACTTCCAAGGTTGAAAATTAGGGGAGAATCTCACCTCAGATGCACTTAAAGATTAGTCTTTGGGGCACACACATCAAAACACACTAGAAATAAGGAATTTGCTAGAATAACATCATTATGTTTCTTCTGTATAAACATATACTGTAAGTGATTATGCTTGGCCAAGTCTCTACAGCATGAACGATCCCTTAAATTGGGCATGACTGGTTGTTCATCTTAATGCTTTGCCTAGATTTATAGTTCCAAGGTACTATGATAACTTTCAATCTACTTGGTTCCCAGAATAACCTCAGAGGTTTCTAGAATAAGTGACTACTGAAGCTGGTTAGTCAGTGACTACTATCTAATTTTTCTGCTTATAGCCATCACTTTCCATCAACAAAGCACAGTCATACTTACATTAGTTAAGGTAAGATTAGCTGCTGTTACAAGTGTCTTAAATCATAATGGCCTAGGAACCAGCAGATAGCATAATGGCTATGTCGCTGGACTCCCACGTAGTCGACCACGGTTCGCGTCCCAGACCTGGTGGCTTAAAACTCATGCCGGGCGCGTGTGCGTGCGTGCCCAAGATCCCGAGAGGAGAATGGAGGAGAAGGGATTGTGGTGTGGCCATCCTCCCTGGGGGGTGATTTCTCGCTTTCTGTCTCTCTCTCTCTGTGTCTGTCTGGCGAGCGCATGCACCCTATAGCAAAAACCTCTAAAAAAAAAAATCATAATGGCCTAACACAATAAAACTTTATCTCTCTCTCACACAAACATTCCTAGTTAATGGGAAAGACTTCATAGATCATCCAGTGACTCAACACCTTCCTCCATTAAGTTCACTGTGCAGAGAGGAGAGGGTTGGAACTGGCGGTTAACGATCCTTTATTATTAAGTTGTATAAGGTGCATTAACAGTTCAATCTAATTTTGAACAGTGCACATTAGTAGCTCAGTATATGTTTGCTAAGCTACTGAGAGGATACAGCTTATCATTTCTCTTACTATGAGGTGTTCTCTAGGCACTGGCTTCACAAGAACCATGTATGGTGTTTGCTACCCCTAGTTTCTCAGCACTAAAGCCCAATTAATCCTTCTTCTTCCTTTGTTCTTTGAGGTAGAGTGTATTTCTCAACCCTACTGATGTTGGTTTTGGTCATGAAACTTGCTTTAACCAATTTAAGGTGGGCAAAAGTTCAGTTCTAAACAGAGGCTTTAAGACCTATCATGTATATTCCCTCACTCTCTGATACTCCTACCATCTTTCATGAAAAGCACAGTCCCAAGTGACTGTTCTTCCTCTGTCTGTGTTGTAGAAAGAGATGTAGGGGGTAATTTTTTAGAGATATTTTTGCTATAGGGCATATGTGTTCTCTGGAGAGACAAAGACAGAAAGTGAAAATTCACTCCCCAGGGAAGATGGCCACACTGCAATCCCTTCTCCTCCATTCTCCTCTTGTGATTTTGGGCATGCATGCTCACTTACTCGGCATGTGTTTCAAGCCACAGGGTCCAGGACTCGAACGACATTTGACCATGTGGGAGTCCAGTGCCTTAACCACTATGCCACTTGCTGACCCCCAGGGCGGTCTTTAATCCATGCTTAACACAACCCAACTCAGCTGTCCTAGTTTATTCTTAGTCCATTCAAGCTGCTGTTTTAAAGACTAGGTCATTTATAAACAACAGAAATAGACTTCTGACTGTTCTGAAGGCTGAGAGTCAAAAATGAAGGTATTAGAAGATTCAGTGTCTGGTGAGGTCCAATCTCTCATTGATTGTGCCTTACACCTGCATCCTCACATGATGGAAGGGACTAGCTAGCTCTCTGGGGTCCTTTCATAAGAGCACCAATCCCATTGCTGAGGGCTCCAGTGTCATCACCTCCAAAAGGCCTCATCTTCTAATGCAATGACCTCTGTGATTAGGTTTGAACACGTGCATTTTGAGAGACATGGTCATTCCGATCATACCACCATTTCAACTGAACCACAAACAAAGTCACACTTGTGAGCAAGAAATAAATGTAAGTCCTGGGCTTCTTGGTAGTATTTCTTTCACAGCACAGCTGAAGCAGATTGAGGCCTAGCAATCTATACAATAGTCCTCTCTCACCTGCTATTTTGCTTCCCTTGATTCTACTTATCTGTGGCCAACTGTGGTCCAAAAATTAATGAGTACAGGGCAAGATTTGAGAAAGAGAGAGAGGGACACACTCACATAACTGATTAAAATAGGTATAGTTGTTCCATTTTATTTCTAGTTATTGTTGTTAAAATTTTTCTATGCATAATTTGTAAATTAAACTTTATCATAGCTATGTGTGTATTAATGAGAAAAACATAGTTTATACAGGGTTTAGTACTATGTACAGTTCCAGGAATTCTCTAAGGGTCTTGGATTGGATCTCCCACAAATACAGGGGACTACAATTTTTTTTCTAAAAATTATTTGACTGCTCACTCAACAGTGTTTGAAAACTAGTGTAAATATTAGTCCCACCTCAACAGGAGAAAACCTAATATTTAAGTCATCTACAAAAGCTTTATTATCAGGGACCAACAGGTGGTGTGGTGATTAAAGGTGCTGGACTTCCACATGGCTGACCACGATTCAAGTCCAAGACCTGGCGTCTTACTTTCTCACTTTCTCTCTCTCTCTCTCTCTCTCTCTCTCTCTCTGTCCCTCTCTGGTCAGATTAAAAATAAATAAAGTAAATGAAATATTTTTTTAAAAAAAGAGAGAAGCAGGGACCAGCAGTTAGCGTAATGGCTATGTCACTGGATTCCCATGTAGTCGACCACGGTTCGCGTCCCAGACCCGATGGCTTAAAACTCATGCTGGGCGCATGTGCGTGTGTGCCCAAGATCCTGAGAGGAGAATGGAGGAGAAGGGATTGCGGCGTGACCATCCCCCCTAAGGGGTGATTTCTTGCTT
This sequence comes from Tupaia belangeri chinensis, assembly GCF_000334495.1. NCBI lineage: Eukaryota > Metazoa > Chordata > Mammalia > Scandentia > Tupaiidae > Tupaia > Tupaia belangeri. Next base: position 687,122 of record NW_006208547.1, on the reverse strand, counting down.
TCTGTCTCTCTGGGCTGTGTGGGGAGCACCCGCATCCTATAGCAAAAACCTCTCAAAAAAAAAGAGAGAGAGAGAGAGAGAGAGAGAAGCAGTTCTGAGAAATCTGTGTCCAACATCACCAACACTGATATAACACAATCCAGAAAACCATCTCCTTCTTTATAATCTAGTGTCCACACACGTGTCTCTCTTCTTTAAAAAAAAGAAAAAAAAAAAGACTTTATTGTCAGCCATTTCCCCATCACATAGCAGATCTGAAATCTAGCATTTCTCAAGTGAGAGTTGAACATGAGACCAGGTGGAATGGGCCTTGGGAAGAGGAAGAGGCCTGGATGTGAGAATTACCGTACCCTTCCCGCCTCCATCTGGGCAAGAACATTTGTGAGCCTGCACAGTGTTTAGGTTGTTACATTTTTTTCTTCCAACTTGAATCCATTGTTTCACCATTGTATTAAAAAGGTCAGATTACTAAATATTACATGATCAGTTAAGTCTTCCCAATCATTAGATAACATAATTTAAAGATAAAACAGTTATGTTCTGCATGTAGTCTGTAGCAAAGAGCTATTATTAACTGTGACTAGCCTAAAATAAAATATTATTTCATAGGTCTACATGGTTGTTGGTGTTGGTTGTTTTCTGTATGTTTGGCATTCAGAATGCTCTTTTTTTCAAGGTGTTCAAGTATTTTTTGGTAATCTCTCTCTCTTTTTTAGCTCTGCTAATATCACTACACCGTATTTCTCCAGTGATGTATTTTCTCTGTTCATGACTAACAATTGAGAATTCACTGAGGATCCAGAAGTACTTGACTCTGTGACAGCTGTTCCTGTGCTGGCACAGTAAGTGACAAAGAAATTTGACTTTCACTATTTCTTTGGTGAAATAGGAAAGACATAGGGAACAGAAATATGTTTAACTCTCTAAATACTATGGCTTATTTCCTTTTATGATGGTATCAAAGGAAGAAGAGATAGTCAGAAGAACCCAGAGAAATTTGTCACACCTATGAATCACGTTAGGGAGGGAGATTAGAATTCTTTTTAAAAAATACTTGACAAAAATCTTCAATTCAGGGACCAGCAGTTAGTCACTGGACTCCCATGTAGTCGACCGCGGTTCGCGTCCTGGACCCAGTGGCTTAAAACTCACTCCGGGTGCGTGTGCGTGCTTGCCCAAGATGCCGAGAGGAGAATGGAGGAGAAGGGATTGTGGCATGGCCGTGGCCACCCCCCCCGGGGGGTGATTTCTCACGTTCTGTCTCTCTGTCTCTCTCTGTCTGGCGAGCACACACGCCCTATAGCAAAAACCTCTCCAAAAAAAAATAATAATCTTCAATTCAAACACAGAGTTTTAATCATATAAGACAGGCATATTATGTCCAAATCCAGCAGGACTGTCACAGGCAGCAATTCTGGTTAATTCCTTGTGCCTGCTCCTGTCCCCAACACAGTTTCTGACACATGCAGCAGGCCTAACAATGTTTGTTGAATGAATAGATGGGCTGATTCATAATAGTGTTGGGAGAAGATTTCTGCTGAGCAAAACTGGGAATCATTGAAGATGCTAATTCACAAAGCTATGCATCTAGATATTGGAAAGTTGTGCTCTTTGTCCCTGTCCAAGGGAGGTCTCCTCTCACGCTCTCTGCCTGGGGCTTCTTGGTATGCCCCTAGATCACCTCTTCACACTCTCGCTGACACTGCGTCTGATCAAAATGCTTCAAAAAGTTTTTGACTGCTGTTATATTCTGTATAAACACCTTTGAATTTTCTACAGCATCATTGATGTCAGCAAATTATATTTTCAAAATACTCTTTAAAAGATTGACATAAATATGATCTAACATTAGACTTACATACTTCTCATTCTAGAAAGTAGCATTCTTCATTGAAACGGAGGCGGTTTGTGCAAAATGACTAAATTTACTAAGCTGCTTGTAAGCAAACTGAGAATGATTTTATCTAAATGCTTTGCAGAAAGACAGTACAGAAGAAAGCAGAGTCTCCCTATTATAACTGGCGTATGAACATGCTATTAATCTGTGTACATTTAACTTGTAAAAATGAGGAGTGGATCCTCTGGGCTTAATTTAAAGAAGACAGACACTTTTTTCCTCTCATTATTGCCTGGCCTAAGACACAAACATTCAGGCACATTTTTCATTCAGGCTCATTACTATTTGGTCTAAATTATAAAATAATGATAAAGGTAAATACAGCAAATATTCTGTAGCACTTCACTATCATTTTAAGCATAAGCATCACTAGACAATCGATAGGAAATGCGATGGCTTAGTCTTCTTTTAGAACGCATAGGATAATGCTAACCTTGATCTTAAACAACAAAGGAAAGCTCTGGGCACTCCACACAAAATTCTAACTACAAGTTTGGCCTTAATTTTAATGTCCTTATTTTTTTAATGCCTGGAGAAAAAGCCTAGCTAATGATCACCAGCAACTCTACCCAGAATACAGTGTATTTCTGAACTTTTACCTAAAGGTGATCTGGGAATTTTGTTTTCTTTTCTTTTTGTCTTTTCCTTATAATTTGCCAGAGGGTTCATGTGCTTTAGGAGAGAGACAGAGAAAGTCAGAGAGAGAGAGACAAGAAAGAGAGAGAGAGAGAGAAAGAGACTATGAAAAAGTACTCCCAAAGGAGAATAGTCATGCCACAATCCCTTCTCCATTGCTCCCTTTTTTGGGGATTTTGGGCACACACACACACACACACAGACACATAGCATGAGTTTCAAGTAACCAGGTCTAGGATTTGAATCACGTGGGCAGCCAAGTGTAATCCAGCTACCTCAACCACCATGGGCTTGCCAGAGATTTTTTTCCCTTTTCGATAGTTGTGAGATTTTTCTCAGCCCTGGAAACACATAAGATGACTCAGAGATAAGAGTGTCACAGAGAAGGCCTGATTGAATTTTTCCTTCCTTACAGGAAATTAAGAGCTGGATTGTCCTTGGGGTCTTCTTTGAGTACCAAGACCTGTCAGAGCTGACTCCAGCCACTTATCTAAATATAACCACCACTCTGATAATACAGCACCAAAACTTACTACAACTCAGTCTTCCTCTCCTTCGGTGTTCCTTTCTGAGATGTGGATGATATGGTCTGAGGGTAAGGAGTCTGGCCTTGTGGAAAGAGATGCATTTGAGTTTGACTCCTCTCTTCGACTGACTGACTGTGAGAGTTGGCTTCCTGCACGATAGCTAAGATCAACTCCAGATCCTACTGCTTGCCCTTAGTCGCTGTTTCTTCTGAACCTTTCTGTGGCAGTTGACAGTGTGAACCATGTTCTTCATCTCTCATCTCTTCTCCTCCTTGTCTGAGCATGATCAAATGCAGTTTTCCTAAAAATAATATAATAACAATAAGAGTAGGTCAAATATTTATTCATTGGGATTCTACAATAAACTACACATTGCAGTAGGAGTGGAAGGGAAAACTTGCCCCTTTCTTTGAAGAGCTTGCTGTCTGAAGATTATAAGAAATATTTGCAAACTTCTAACATGTAAGTAGTCATAGTAGAAGTAGTAGTAATAGTAGTGGAGTAGTAGTTCATAGTAAGAGACGATTAAAGACAAGACTATTAAAGTTCTTGGATGCCTGTCTGAGTAACTTAAGCTTTATTCTGTAGGTCAATGTTACCAAATTTTCAAATTGTGCTCATTGTCAGTAAATAAAAGAAAAAAAAAGTGAAGCTGCAGCAATCAACACACACACTCACAAACACAGAGTACAATTAATACTCAGTATTCTCAGAATTCAGGGACCAGCAGATGGTGTAATGTTTACGTTGCTGGACTCCTACATAGTTGACCTTGTTTAGAGTTCTCGACTGAGTGACTTAAAACTCACATCTGGCATGTGTGTGTGAGTGTCCAAGATTTCAAGAGGAGAATGGAAGAGAAGGGGTTGTGGTGTGACCATCCCCCCCGGGGGCTTATTTCTTGCTTTCTGTCTCTGTCTCTCTGTCTCTCAGATGAGTGCTCACACACTACAGCAAAAACCTCTAAAAAACATCCAGAAAAATAAAAAACAAACAACAGCAACAACAAACTATTCTCAGAATCCATATTAGCAAACTCACCTACTAAGTAACATTTATTTGTAACTCCCAGTCAATACTTGCAGCATTTTAGTCATTTGTAGATACATGCAGAATAGGAAAGAAATTTAAGTTTCTGTCTCACACATTCTCAACTGATATAAAGCAAGTTGATGCTCTGACTTATTTTTAATTGACAGATAAAAATTGTATTTATTTAAGGTATACATCTTGAGTTTTCATGTATGTGGATATTGTAAAATGATTGCCACAATCAGGCTAATTAGTAGATGCAGCTCATCACATAGTTTTCATTTCCTTTTTTTTTCTGTGTTTGTGTGCTTATTAAACATGTAAGATCGACCTTTAGCAAATTTTAAGTATACAACACAGTACTGTAAAATACAGTCACCATGCTGTACACTACCTCTTCAGAACTTATTTGTCTTGCATAACTAAACCTTTGTACCATTTGACCAACAACTCTTCATTCTCTCCTCTCCCTAACCTCTGAAATTAACATTCTACCCTCTGCTTCTGCAAGTTCAACTCTTTTAGAATGCAGAACAACTGATATCATGCAGAATTTGATTTCTATGCCTGACCTGACTTATTTTACCTAGTATAATGTCCTCTAGGTTAATTCCTGTTATCAAAAATGGCAGAATTTAATTTTTTTCAAAGGCTGATAAAATTCTATTGTGTATACATTGTCTTTATCCATTCATCTGTCAATAGACATTTAAGGTATTTCTATTTATTAGCTGTTGTGAATAATGCTACCTTGAACATGGCAGGCAAATATCTCTTAGAGATAACTGATTTCACTTCCTTTGGATATACAACTAGAAAAAAATTATATTATAGTTCCATATTTTTTTTTAGAGAGATTTTTGCTATAGGGCACATGCACTTGCCGGAGAAAGAGACAAAGACAGAGAGACCGATAGCGAGAAAACACCTTGCTGCAATCACTTCTCCATTCTCCTCTCGGGATTTTGGGCACGCATGCACACGCCCAGTATGAGTTTCAGTCACTGAGTCCAGGACTTGAAACTTCAACAGCAGTTGACCACATGGGAGTCCAGCAAAATAACCAGTACATCATCTGCTGGTCCCAGATGTTTAATTTTTAATTGAAGTTTCATGTTGTTTTCCATAATGACTGTACCAATTCACAAATGCTCCTTTTTCCATATCCTTACCAAAAAAGGCATATCTTTTCCCCCTTTTTTTTAAGAGAGAGATTTTTGATATAGGGCACATATGCTCCCCAGAGAGACAGGGAGCTAGAAAGCAAGAATGCTGCAATCCCTTCTCCATTCTCTCTGGATCTTGGGCACATACACACACGCGTTTGGCATGAGTTGTAAGTTGCTGGGTCCAGAACTTGAACCATGGTTGACTACCTGGCAGTCCAGCAATGTAAACATTTCAACATCTACTGGTCCCCATCTTTTGCCTTTTCGATAATAGTCATTTTAACAAGTATAACGTGATACTTCATTGTGGTTTTCAAATTCTATTTCCCTGATAATAAGTGATGTTGAGCACCTTTATATATCCATTGAGCATGTCTTCTTTTAAAAAATGTCTATTCAGGTCCTTTCCCCATTATTTAATCTGATTACTCTTTTTGCTTTTGAGTTATGTGACTTTCTTATATATTTTGGATATTTGCCTTTTATCATAGATATATGGTTTGTAAATGTTTTATCCCATTCTGTGGGTTGCCTTTTAAAATTAATTAATTAATTAATTAATTTACAAGTTTTTGCTATAGTGCGCGTACGCTCACTAGAGACACAGAGAGAGACAGAAAGCGAGAAATTACCCCCAGAGGGGATGGCCATGCCGCAATCCCTTCTCCTCCATTCTCCTCTTGGGATCTTGGACACGCACACACACGCACCCAGCATGAGTTTATCCACCAGGTCTGGGACTCGAACCACAGTCAACTACATGGGAGTCCAGCAACATAGCCATTATGCTAACTGCTGGTCCCTGGGTTGCTTTTTACTTTGTGGATTGTTTTCTTTGCTGGACAAATTTTTATTTGATACATCCCCATTTTTGCTTTTGTTGCTTGTACTCTGGGTATATATAAAAAGAAACTCATTGCCCATCAAGAAGGCCTTCCCTGTGAATTCTTTTAGTAGTGTTTCTGGTTTCAGGATTTATGTTTATATATATATATATATATTGTTTGTTTGTTTGTCTGGTGAGTTGGTGCATGTACTCACCAAAAAGAGAAAGAGAGAGAGAGAGCAAGTACCCCACAATGGTCATGCCACCATCACTTTTCCTCCATTTCTTTATCCTGTCAAGATTTTGGGTATGAATGCACATGTGCCCTGCTTGTTTTTCAAGTCACTGGGGCTGGGATTTAAACTTCACTAAGTCACATGGAGTCTGGTTCTCTATACACAGCACTGTTGTGCTATAGAACCAGTCCCGATTTTTAAATATAGTGTGAGAGCAAAATAGCATTGCATCCTTCTGCATGTGAGTGTCCAGTTTTCCCAATGCCTTTTATAAAAAGTCTATCATTGCTCTATTGTGTGTTTTGGCATTCTTTTTGAAAGTTAAATAACTGTAAATGACTGCATTTATTTTTGGGCTCTCTATTCTGTTCCATTAGTCTATAGCCCTATTTTATGCCAGTTCTATATTGTTTTGAATACAATAGCTTGTAGTAAATTTTGGAATGAAAAAGTCTGATGCCTCTAGTTTGTTCTTCCTGTTCAAGAATACTTTGGTTATATGACTTCTTTCATGGCTCTATATGAATTTTAGGATTATTTTATCTAATTCTGTAATGAATTCCATTGTCATTTTGATAAAAATTGCATAAAATATGTAGATTAATTTGGGTAGAATGAGCATTTTGACAATATTTTTCCCATTTGTGAACACAGATGTAGTTCTATTTACACCTTTAATTTCTTTCATCAATGTTTCATTTTTTTAAGAGGTTTTTTCCCATAGAGCATATGTGCTCTCCAGAGACACACAGAGAAAGCAAGAGGAAAAATGAGAAGTCACCTCCCAGGGGGGATGGCTATGCTGCAATCTCTTCTCCATTTTCCTCCTGTGATCTTTGGCACTCATGCATATGCACCAGGTGTGATTTTGAAGCCACCAGTTCTGAGACTCGAACTGCAGTCAATCATGTGGACATCCAGTGATGTAACCACTCCGCCATCTGCTGACCACAATGTTTCATGATTTTTAATGTGAAGTCTTTCACTTCTTTTTACCTAAATATTTTCTTTTATAAAAAAGAATTATTTATTTAATTTTATTTATTATTGATATTTTAAAGTTTGCTATAGGACACATACATTCAGCAGAGAGAGGCAGAGAGAGAGAGGGAAACTGAGAAAGCAAGCCACCAGGTTCAGGACTAGAACCATGGTCAGCCATGGGAGAGCCTAGCACCTCAACCACCACACCACCTACTGGTCCCAGTATTTTATACTTTAGTTGGTTTTGGAAATGGGATTATTTCTTTAATTTTTATAATTGGTTGGTTCATTGTTTAAAGAATCATCACAGAATTTGTTTATTGATTTTGTATTCTATAAATTATTGATTATTTTTATTAGTTCTAACACTTTGTTCTTGTTGAGTCTTTAGGGTTTTATGCATATATAGTCGTACAATTTGTGAACAGAGATTACTTTCTTTTGAAAGCCTTTGCTTTCTTTTTCTCTCCTAGTTGACCTGACTAGAACTTTCAGTACTCTGAAAGTGCGAAAGAGTGAGTACCCTTGTCTTGTATCTCCTTAATAAAAAAGTTAAAAGGCGAAAAAAATTATGAGTAACAATAAACACAAAAATGTTAATGTATACACAATATTAAAAATGAATGCAGACTACAAAGACACAAAATGGGGGAAGGAAGGAAAGTGTAGATTTGTGTACACAGTTCATGTCTTATCACTTAAAAATAGATGAATATAACTACAAGATATTTTATGCAAGCCTCATGGTAACTATGGAATTTATGGAGCATAATTACCTAAAAATGAGAATAGATGGTTTAAATATGCATTATAACAATATATTATGCACTTTATATGATGAATCCAGAAAAAATAACTTTAAGACACAGAAAGTTCTGTCATGGTTTAACTTTTTCTGGTAGGCCCAAGGACAGATTATAATGAGTCAATATAGAAAACTCAAAACTCAATTATTTCTTAATATCTGATTGGCTGTTAGGCCAAAACAATCTATCTTTGAATAAAAATGTAAACATAGTCTAACCAGAGTAGAACCCTGGGATTTCACATTTTTACTCACAACATAGGTCCAATAAGGTGTCCAATATATGCTATTTCCTATTAGCAAATTTATTGGGTAGTTATCCTCTGGTGTGCAAATTCTATTAGTGCAACATGAAACCCCATAACTGTTTACTGGAGTCTATATAGAAACAAGAATCAACCAAAATAAATGGAGTCAGGGAGGCAATCCTGAGAAGACACTCACAAAGGAGAAACACGGCGGTAGCACAAGGTAACACTGAACTCTATTGAAAGGCTAGAGAGCCTCTTTAACAAGACTCATTTTAGCAAGCTCTAACTTCTGAATATGACCTCCAGGAGTTTGTGACTTCAAAGAATTTAGTCCTGTGGTTGTAGAGGTCCAAGTCACAATCATGGAAAGGATAACTAAAATTAAATGGAAATCAAATTATTTAGACATAAATGGTCAAAGAAGTTAGCTTGCCAAAAAATGGCAGAAATTGGTATGAAAAAAATATTCATGAACAGGTCCCCAAATTCTTCCTATATGTAAAAGAATGACCCAGAGACTAACGATCATATAGAAGTGGATGGAAAGTAAAACTGTAGACTGATGCTGTGGCTTCAGAAAATTTTTATTTAAGAATGGAAAAGTAATTGTCTGACAATATTTAGGGCAGATTGCTCTAGATCTAGGTTCTGAAATAGGTAATAACATGAGAGGAAAAAACAGTTTCTACTTTTCAGAACATCTGTCCTTTAGAGAGCACTAGACTATAATGAGAAGATGAAAATGTAGAACTTGTGAGACCAGAAGATGGCATAGCAGTTGCATCCCACGTGGCCAAAGGTGGTTCAAGTCCCAGACCCAGTGGCTTGAAACTAATGCCGGGCATGTGTGCATGCATGCCAAAGATCCTGAAAGGAGAATGGAGGAGAAAGAATTGGGGTGTGGCCATTTCCCTTGGGGGGGAGTGGCCATTTCTCTTGGGGGGGGTGATTTCTCACTTTCCCTCTTATTGTCTCTGTATCTCCCCAGCAAGTGCATGCACCCTTCAGCAAAAACCTTTTTAAAAAGAAAGAAGATGTAGAACTTGTTTACAATACTTTTGGCATGGTCTAGGAGTGAGGATAAAGAGCAAGCAGTCTGTTGGATTGAGTGCCAGGTGGAAGAGAAGGGCCATAAAAAGTGACTAAAAAGGACTGACTTTTAAGTTGAACATTATGATTCCTAAGATGAGAAGAAGAAATGTACTAGTCTAGGTAAGGTTTCCAAAATTTGATATATTGCTTTAATACAAGAATTGGCTTAAAGTCTCAGGTGTTACCAGGGCCTGGTTAATCCACTGGTTTCCTCTTTGTGACACTCTAAATGTCCCATGTGAATGACTTTGGCAGGCTCTGCATCTCAGCTTGCCTAGCTGTGGTTCAGCTGTGGGGTGAAGTCCTAAGTGTGGTTTACAAAGCTCTTTATCATCCATGTTCATCTCCTACTATTTCTCCTTGGCACAAGTAAATTGCCAGAAGTCTCCCTTCCACAACCAAGGTCCAGATGGGCACAATTTATGTATCCTCTTCACCTCTCTCTGGGAGATTCTTAATCCAATTCAAGGCTCAACTGTAATGTCATCTGCTCTGTGAAGTCTTATCCAACTTCTCTTCCCCTCCCCAAGATTCACTGAGCTCCTTCTTCAGATCAGAAAGTTCTCAGAACATTTCAAACAAACTGAAGGTGACATGGAAATGCAGAACTGGTTGGAAAGAGGCAGAATTGATGTGCCCCGAGACCCCTAAAGATACATCTCATGCCCATGTCTAATGAAGAAAGCATTAGCAAAATTTGATAGTAAATCAAGACATAATCATCAGCAAACAAGAGCCAGCAAGGTGTGGCAGTAAAAACCCCAGGCCCAGATCGCTGGGGCTTGAATCTCTTTCTACGAGGGAAACTATGTCCTGCTCTGTGAAAGAAGTGTTCTGAACACTGAATGGGTAACTCAACACAAAGCAGTTGGACCCACACTTGGTACCATGCTGAATGTACAGTAAGAGGTATCTATTATTTTGATTAGAACAATTTAAAATTTCTCTTTGTTCTAATTGAAGATTACTATCAAATTTGGTTACATAATCTTCTGTTGGTTTTTGTTCATTATTTTTGTTTTTATTTATTTATTTTTTTTTGCTTTTATCTCCCTTCTGGGAGAATTCAAGCAGTAAAAAGCAAAAGCAAATTAAAGAAAGGTATTAGTAAGCATTTTAGTTTTCCCCTTGTCGAATACACCTCCTGTTTCTTTTCACATTATGATTTGATATTTTTATCCTTAAGGACACACACATGCAAACACTGTAACAATTTAAAAGTAATTTTAGTTATTTAGTTCATTTAGCTAAAATGTTAGTTATTGGAGAGCTCAACTCATTGTATTCTTTCGTATCTTTTGAAAATACTATAAAGTATTCTGAACGGATAGGCAAAACAGGAATGTGTTTAGACAGTATATTTAAATGTGTGTGAAATTATATTTTTTTAACCAGATCTTGCTCTTATGAATCTGTATATTATTATAGGCAGGATTTCCTTGCTTGCACTTGTTATTAGAATCACATGGAAGTGTAAATAACTGGTAGCTTTCAAATGAAACCACAAAGTAAAATGTATTCTGTGTTAGAGGGAGCTTTGCTCTTAAAAAAAATAGCATGTGGAAGAGTTTAAGACTTGAGGTCTATTTATTAATCAACAGGCTGCTTGGGATAGCATTTGCTCTATCCTTTCCTGGAAATCTTACTAACGCTACACTAGCCAATCCATCATAGCTTCACAAAGGAAGTGATGAAAAGCATGCCTGTCTTCTGCACTTAAAATTGAAATTAGCCTGATTAGTTTTCACAAAGAGTCTTCTACAGTCAGACCTGGCCGACTTCAAAAGATACATGGAGGGACCAGCAGTTAGCGTAATGGCTATGTCGCTAGACTCCCACGTAGTCGACAACGGTTCGCATCCTGGACCCGGTGGCTTAAACTCACGCCATGCCCGTGTGCGTGTGTGCCCAAGATCCTGAGAGGAGAATGGAGGAGAAGGGATTGCGGCGTGGCCATCCTCCCTGGGGGGTGATTTCTCGCTTTCTGTCTCTCTGTCTCTGTCTGGCGAGCTCACGCGCCCTATAGCGAAAACCTCTCAAAAAAAAAAAAAAAACATGGAAAAAAAAATTCTAAACTACAAGGAGTTGAGAATCTGGCACGAATAATGTCATTTTTAAAGCTTTAAAAACCCAAACGAATGTACAAGAACACTCCTGCTATTGCAGAAGTTTCCAAGCAAACAATTAATTTTAATAAAAATATATTTGATCAACATATGTATTTGTCACTTAATAGTTCCAGGTGACTCTAACTATTATGTCTCAAATTTAAGTCTATTATCTTTGCATAACTTATACATCTTGATTTGGTGAGTAAAGAAGATAAATACTACTGAAATTCTGCTACACTCATTGACCATTTACAGTAGAGGTAGAAAATATAAATGCATGCAGGACAGGCAAGAATTGTGATCTGGCCACCAGCTGGTGGTGAATGGGGAAGACAGCCTTATTTAAAGGTGACAGCCATTACTAGTTTTGGTCCATCATAGGCTGAATCAACATTGCCAGCTTGTGTAACAGTACCATTGAAAACTAGATTTTTTTTCCATGTTTAAGTTTTTGATAATTAAAAAATTAAAAAATTTAATTAAAAAATTAAAACACTCAACAAAATAAGTCAGTCACATTTGTTTTAGGAACAGTTACTTAGTCACTTAGCATTCTGGAAAATAGTCTTGGATTTTGTCATTTATTTTTGTTCTCCTACCATAAGACTTCTGGCCTTTCTCCAGTATACTCTGACACAGTAAGGTTGCATAAGTTTCATTTAATACTATTACTATATGAGTTTACCAGAATGGTCCACAAAGACATTCTTTCTCCTTTCATTCTTCTCTTCCTCTTTCTCTTTTAAACAAGATTCAAACTTCATTCATTGGGAGAATTGAAAGGGAATCACATTTATGAAGTGATTTACATTTGCCAGATATTCTCTTACTTCATTTAATCCTACTAAAACTCTGCAAGGATTACTGATCAGGAAATGGAGTCCTATGAAGAGTAAATAATTTATTAAATATCCAATTTAATTTATTATTTTTAATTTTTAATTTTAATTAAAGTTAAATGAATTAAAATTAATTTAATAAATTAATAAATTAATTTATTAAATATCAAACATCAAATAAGTAGGACAGAAATAATTCAAACTCAAGATCTGCTGATTGCAAAATCCATGCTATTTTATTTCAACATGCTGCCTCTAGATTAAAAAATGTTTTTTTATTTGATTCCAGTGATTATCCAACCAGTATGTGACTCTTTTAGACACCATAAAACAAATGTTAAACAAAAGAGAAAATATAAATATTGGTATCAATTTAAATCTGACAAACTCTGGGATTTCTAATTTGAAGATAGACAACAAGAAAATTAGAAAACAAATTATATATTTCTTAAAATCAGAGGACAGGCATAACTCTGAACTAAACAAATAAAAAGGGTGTGGCCCAGGGTGGCTGTGAATAACCTACCATAAATTTACCCATTTCTTTACCTTTTGTATCTAGAAGAGCCAAAAATGCCCAAGTGGCATTTCAACTTCCTCTTTAATGAAAATTGTCACTCAAGGAAATATTTCTCTCTAGGCAACTAAGACATTTTAAATCAGGAGAACCCAAAGTCAAAGGGAAGAGAAGAAAAATTTCACAAATCTGGTATTAGATATATTAGTGAAAGGAGCTATTCTCACTACTTAATTTTCAGACTCAGGTGTTTTCATTATAAGAGAAATAGCACTATTTATTAGTTGCTAATGTAAAGTGTATAGCGAACAGTGTATGATAACATCTCAACCTTGCTATGCATTGTTTTATCAGCTGGTAATATTGATTGAGTTATGTGATTCCATTCCATCATTTCAGGTTCCTCTGGGATGGGATTATGATGCAAACCCAGTGAATTGCAAATATGAGCCTATTTCTACATTTCTTTTTGCAGTGAAATGAGTACCTTGGTTAAAAATAATATTGTATTTTTTAATCTTCACCATTCTGACTGTGGTTAGGTGGTTTTGATCTGCATAGTGATTTAATGTATGATTAATAATTTTAAAAATTGGGACCAGCAGTTAGCATAATAGCTATGTCGCTGGACTCCCACGTAGTCAACCGCGGTTCCAGACTTGGTGACTTGAAACTCACGCCGGGCGCATGTGCGTGCGTGCTCAAGATCCCAAGAGGAGAATGGAGGAAAAGGGATTGCGGCATGGCCACCTCACCCCCCACAGGGTGATTTCTCTCTTTCTGTCTCTCTGTCTCTGTCTGTCTGTCTGGCGAGTGCATGCACCCTATAGCAAAAACCTCTCCAAAAAAAAAAAATAGATAAAAAAATAATAATTTAAATTTTTTTTGAGAGATTTTCACTATAGGGTGCGTGCGCTCGCCAGACAGACAGAGACATAGAGACAGAAAGCGAGAAATCACCCCCCAGGGGGGATGGTCACGCTGCAATCCCTTCTTCTCCATTCTCCTCTCGGGATCTTGGGCATGCATGCACACGCGCCTGGCGCGCGTGGCAATCCCTTCTTCTCCATTCTCCTCTCGGGATCTTGGGCATGCATGCACACGCGCCTGGCGTGAGTTTTAAGCCACCAGGTCCGGGACGCGAACCGCGGTCGACTACGTGGGAGTCCAGTGACATAGCCATTGTGCTAACTGCTGGTTCCCTCTTCATGTCTTTTATGTGTCCAACTGCTATATAGTAACATCTCATTTTATTCACTGCCAGTACCATAATCCGTTTAGAAGCACCAAATGTCTTTATGACCACAGGAGTCGTTAAACAAATGAAATGTAACATGAGTCCATTTTTTTCCAGTGCATAAATTTATCTTTGGGAAGAAATTTGATAATTAGAAGGGTTCAGATCACTTTTTTTCTGTCTTAAAAGTTTCATACTTATTCCCAAATAAAGCCTAATATAATAAGATAATCTGATTCAGTGAAAGAAAACAGCATTCCCAAAGCCCTTTTCAATAAAGAACATTTAGTTCCTGGTGTATTTGAAATGTCAGAATTCACACCCAAGATTTCTATGAACTAAAATAAACTAATAGCAAGCACTTAAGACAAAAAAATATCTGAAATAGTAGGGTTCTCAAAGGGGTTTTAGATAATGATCTTCATTTAATAAATGAAGGCTTTTTTTCCCATCTATTTTTATAAATATACATTCTTCAAGGAAAATAGAGTGTTCTATTAACACAGGAGAAACAGTCAAACAGAAAGAATAAATTTATTTTCCTGTTCTGAATAAAATAAATGTCAGTTACTTGGCTCACAATGTACCATGTTAGATACACAGAGAAAAAGGAATGTGATTAAATAGCTTCTCATTTGGTGCCTTGTTTATGTATTCAGTCTCGATAATGCACTCTAATATAATCAATCACTGATTTTAATTTCCTTTATTGTGCTACAGTCAGATGAAAAGGAAAGAGAATTAAATGAAGGAGTTGCTCAGCCCGGCCGTGCCTCGTCTCTTGATCCAGATGGTGAACTTCCTGTCTTTTTTGCAACGTGTGTCTGACTGAACAGCAAGCACCCCCACCCTGGCACTTGCCATTCACAAAGCACTTTCCTAGGAGGATTAGAATAGAATTTCCACTTTACTCTTTGTGCATAAGAGGGAATCGTAAATAATGAGCTTGGCTTTCACGAATCATGTAATAATAAAAAGCATCTCATCGTCTCTATGTATTACATGTTTGACATATTATAAAGTCAATAGCAGATGCCTTTGACATTGTCAAAGTCTCACTGGTCAAGAGAGTGTTTGCTAGCATCTTTAATTACAATATAATTGACAATTTTGGCTTCTTTCTCTCACTCTCTCTTTTTTAACCATCCAAACATTAATCAAGAGATTATAACAAGAAGAAAATGAAACCATTGTGTAGAGATGAGGATTGCAATGGTTAGTTCTTTCTTCATTAAGCTGAATATTTTCCACAAAAGTAAAATCTAAGGAAATGATCTATAATTAAAGATTAGAAATTTCTTAGGCTATGTCCAATGAGAATTTAGTACTTTTCAAGTCTTTTATTTAGCATTGTTTCCCAAGCCCCATCAGTTCTGCAGCCCTTTAGTTTGTGAGATTGTTTCTTCAGAAAATTTCATCAAAATGCTTTTCAGCAAAATCCTTTACCTGGCAATTCATCAGAAATAAAAGCATAAAACTTTCCTCCTGGATGTACTCGCTACAGCATCATATGACTGGATAAAATGTAAGTGTCAGCTGAGTGAGGATGCGCATGCTGCTCATGTGTGAGGTTGGCTAAGACCCTGTGGTCTGCAGGCTGGGACCATGGGGGAGGCCCAGGTTTGACTCCTGGTCCAACCAGAAGTCCAGGAGTGGTGGTGTGTGCCTGTAATCCTAGCAATTTAGGAGGCTGGGGCAAAAAGATCACAAACTAGTGGCTGGTTTGGGTGACATGGCCAGACTCTGTCTGAAAAAGATCAGGACGTGCTGGTGAGTACCTGTGGTCCCAGCTTTGACAGTAAGGCAAGAAAATTGCAACAGTGAGATTCTGTCAATCAATAAATTAATTAATAAAGTCTTCAGTGCCTAAACAAGGATCTCTATTTCCAAACCCTTCACTGATACTCAAAGGAATATGAACCCTCTTTCTTAGGCTTCCCAAGTTCTCCATCTCTCATACAGCACAAAACATCAAGCCTTTTATTGCTCTGATTCTTCTCCAATTAATTGTGTCCTCATTGAAGGATGGAGCCTTGATTTCTCCACCTTTGTATCCCCCAGTTCAAGCCTGGCATCTGGCATCTGACTTCAATAAAATGAAAAGTTGAAGAATCTAATATTAAAAGCAAATCCCCTTTTTCATCCCTAGTTATTGAATTTCTAGATGTCTTTGGATAATCCTGAGTACATTTAAAACTTCCTGTATTCTCATGGGAAGGTTCTTTCAAGATCAGGAATTTGGGAGAAGGGTGATCAGTCCTTCAGAGTCCAAAGCACTTCTCTGCATCATTGGCTCTCTCTGCTTCCCTTTCCCAGTAGGAAATCTTGTAGTGTTCTCTCACCTACCATGCAAAGGTGGTGCAGTGATGACTGAGGCTGGCAGGGCCAGAGTTGTGCACAGTCATTGAATTGGAGAGGTGATTTACGATGCTGCGATTTGGCCTAGGTGCATTATGAAAGAGTAGAGAGATGGGCGATTTAAGGTGTACAGCTGCCTCCATCTTCTGACGTCACAGTTCCTATTTCTGATCCCATCCCCAAAAGAAGTAACATATGGAATCCTATGAATGAGGCTCACTTGATCCTGGATTTACAGGAGGGTCTCAGATTCTAAGACATTAGCAGTGCAGACAATGAATCCAGTACAGGTGATTTCACCATTTTGGTTTCTTTGTAAGCCTTATCAACCCAACATAATGCTCTTTTCAAACACTTCAGGACTTCTCACAATGAGACAGGTCACCAAATGCAAGCAACAGATTTTTCATACATCAGCTCTGTTCACTGCTGCCAAAGCAGGTGTAGACCTCGATGATGCTGTCTGTGACCTGCACTTCTACTCTGTAACCGCTGCTGGCCAACCATAGATAGCCCCAATACACAGCTATTCTCAACAGTGTAAGGTTGTAGTTAGGAAAAACTAATTATATTAATTTTCCTTTTCGAGGATATTATAGGACATCACTAATTATTTCCAGATGATTATAACTCGATGTTTTAGTCTACTGCAAGACATTACATCATAGGATGATTGCCTCTTCAAGGTATTATTGTGATCTTTGTTTTTGATCAAAAAGTTTTATTCTATATTAAACTGGAAGAGAGAATAAAGTATCAACATCCATACATAAATTCTGATTATGTTTTTTTTTTCTTCCAAAACGCTTTTATGAAATCTCCTAGCCTGAAAAATTCTTTCTCTGCAGTTCTTTATTTGAGCCAGTACCTGTGATGTCAGAATTTGGTACATACTGTCAGAATCTGTTCCCAGCGTAAACTCTAGTACATTGAGACAATCATTGAAAGAAGATTGATCTGTAGGAAAAATATTAAAATTTTTAGGAGGCAAAACAGCCATGAAAAATTATAATTCACTTTGGTGTTAGAACAGATTTCCTGCAGCTCCACCCTTCAAGGACAAATGATAGGGAAACAAATAGTCACATCCAAGGTCATAGGAACCTTCTCCATCCCCGCCATGGTCCCTGGATACCAGGTTTAGAATTGGACTGAAACTGATTGCAATCAATAATAATAATCATAAAAAGTGTGTCCCTATAACTCTATGGAACTACTTTCCATAAATTTTCACTTAATGGAATTGAACTGAAAGTGGTTCCAAGGCATTCATAGCATTCTCTTTGTCATGTGGGGGGACACAGTACAAGGAGCCCCCTTAAATATCAGCCTTCAAGGTCAGGAGAAGTCTTTGTGTTTCTCCCCACCATGAAACCTGGCACTAAGCTAAGTGGTCACCCTAAAGTAAGGCAAGAACCAAAAATACAAAACAGCAGACACTGTCCAGGAAAAGCAGACAGAAGAATGCACTGGAATAAAATTAAAATGTAGCCAAAGGAAAGGAAAAAAAAGTTTGTTTTTTTCTTGCCATAAATAAAAAGAATAAAGTAAAAAGCAGAAGAACAGTGTACACACAGAAAAGGTGTTCAGTATGTGTGACTTAACCATGCAATTCTGTCAGAGACACAATTCTTTTTGATTTCCCACACCAGACAATTGGCGCCTAATTAAAAATAAAAAGATATAAAAAGAAAGGAGAAAACCAATATTAAGTAGGATGATCAAATAGTGAAAATAGAATGACATCAATGACTGTGCTTTAAATCACCACCTCAGGCTTCATTGTGGTTACATCTTTGTTTCTACTTCCTTTTCCACCTTATGAAAGCTATTTGATAAATGATGAACCACTGTTTGTGAAGCACTTACATCTTAAATAATGATTACAACAGGAAAGCAGTTAATGGTCAAAGGAAGAAGTATTCTCTTCAAAGCTAAACAGGTCTTTATCCATAGTTACTCACGAGAATTTCATTGTCTATACTAGGAAGATATTCTAATACTTGTGCCTCATCTTTGGGACAGAAGCGAAGAGCTAGTCACAGTAACTCTCACACTGTGAGCGCTTACTTGATCTCCCTATCAGATTGAACCTGCCACTCTCAGCTCTCCTTGGGGAGATAAAAATCAAGAGACATTTGTGCATCTCCACACCAAAAGTTGATGTAGTTCACTATGTCACTCTACCTGGAAGAGAAAATGTATGGCATTCGATTTGCTATAGTGTAGGATGTTGGAAAGATAAAACCTGTCTGGCTCCTTGGTTATCAACAACACAGATAAATTGCAACTGACTAACACTGGAGCATCAGAAGTCTCAAAAGTGCCAGGCTGTTTATATTTTCTGCAATGCTCTTAACATTAAATTAGAAAGGATTCTAAATAGCATTGAAACTGACAGGGTGTAGAAACAGATATCAACAAAACTACTCAGAAATGGAAGGAAGTCTTAGCTTTAAACGTCAAGTTCAAATTGATCTGTAGATAGAGAAAGACTCCTTTCTAGAAAAAAAAAAAAGTGTAGCCAAATGCTCATCAATAGAAACAGATGATCTTGGCAAACTCATTACAGTGCTGTGAAGCTGTTTGATAAAGCACAGGACAAAGACAAAGCTCTCTGTTAAAAGAGCAATCTGAGGCCCTCCACTCAAACTGCCAAATGCAGCTAACATGAACATCTCTTAACAAGAAACGTGCGGGGGGTGGAAAAATGAAGGAGCGATTCACTGAGCAGGATAGAAAGCACTGGATCAATCAAAAGCATTGCCTGAAATGCCTAGAGTTGATTACATGCCAAAACCCAATGATGCAGAAAACAACAACAACAACAAAAATCCCTGCAATAAATGGCTCAGAAAAGATCAACATTTGGCACTCACCAAAACTTAGCTAACTATTTATTTAAAATTCTACACATCTGGGGCAGGATAGCACTGAATGAGCTGAGCCAAATGTCATTCATAGGAGAGAGAACGAATGCGGAATATCAGAACAATCATCTCTTCCTGTGTGACTCAAAACTACCTCACAGATTAGACATTATTTAGAGCATCTGAGACATTATTTGGGATCTAACTGTGTAGGCTTATACACTTAATTTTAAATGAGTTCCAAGCCTTCTGGTCTTGACAACATTTTTGTTTATTTTTTTTTCTTTCATGCATGAGTGAGAGAGACCAAGACAGACAGACTATCTCAACAGGGTTTTGTTAATTTGACGGAAGGTGTCTGTACTTACTAGAGATAGAGAGAGAGAGGGAGAGGGTAAAAAAAAATCACCCCTCCCCATGGTATGTGGTCACACTGCAATCCCTTCTCCATTTCTGCATCTTGTCGGAATATGGAGCACACACATGCTCGCATGTGCTTTGGGGATGTTTTTGAAACTGTCAAGGCCAGGATTCAAACCTTGTTCAATAAACAGGCCCCAGCTTCCTTAACCACCAGGCCATGGAACTGGACCCCCAGTAGAGTCTTTTATACCACTGTCTACTCCCACCTTCAGCCAGTCCTGGATTAAGGAATGCATGCTCACATGCCATGTTCAGGGATGTCTCTGGACATCAACCAAGTACCTTTCTATGTTGGTTAGCCTCCCATACCATTACTGCTGCACTAACATCTAGCCCCTGGACTTGACAAATTTGACCCCAAGCTATTTAGAGAAATTGGGCTAGGAATCATATCCACTCAAAGATACAAAATGGGCTGGTGTTACTTTGAAATAGAGAAACAGGTTCGTGGCTTTGAAGTTGCTCTGTGGAGGGACAGCCTGCAGCTGCTGCACTGCTCAGTTCTCTGTGTACACACTGCAGACCTGCCCCTTACTGCTCCCATCACTTTGATCTGTAGATAGAGAAAGACTCCTTTCTAGAAAAAAAAAAAAGTGTAGCCAAATGCTCATCAATAGAAACAGATGATCTTGGCAAACTCATTACAGTGCTGTGAAGCTGTTTGATAAAGCACAGGACAAAGACAAAGCTCTCTGTTAAAAGAGCAATCTGAGGCCCTCCACTCAAACTGCCAAATGCAGCTAACATGAACATCTCTTAACAAGAAACGTGCGGGGGGTGGAAAAATGAAGGAGCGATTCACTGAGCAGGATAGAAAGCACTGGATCAATCAAAAGCATTGCCTGAAATGCCTAGAGTTGATTACATGCCAAAACCCAATGATGCAGAAAACAACAACAACAACAAAAATCCCTGCAATAAATGGCTCAGAAAAGATCAACATTTGGCACTCACCAAAACTTAGCTAACTATTTATTTAAAATTCTACACATCTGGGGCAGGATAGCACTGAATGAGCTGAGCCAAATGTCATTCATAGGAGAGAGAACGAATGCGGAATATCAGAACAATCATCTCTTCCTGTGTGACTCAAAACTACCTCACAGATTAGACATTATTTAGAGCATCTGAGACATTATTTGGGATCTAACTGTGTAGGCTTATACACTTAATTTTAAATGAGTTCCAAGCCTTCTGGTCTTGACAACATTTTTGTTTATTTTTTTTTCTTTCATGCATGAGTGAGAGAGACCAAGACAGACAGACTATCTCAACAGGGTTTTGTTAATTTGACGGAAGGTGTCTGTACTTACTAGAGATAGAGAGAGAGAGGGAGAGGGTAAAAAAAAATCACCCCTCCCCATGGTATGTGGTCACACTGCAATCCCTTCTCCATTTCTGCATCTTGTCGGAATATGGAGCACACACATGCTCGCATGTGCTTTGGGGATGTTTTTGAAACTGTCAAGGCCAGGATTCAAACCTTGTTCAATAAACAGGCCCCAGCTTCCTTAACCACCAGGCCATGGAACTGGACCCCCAGTAGAGTCTTTTATACCACTGTCTACTCCCACCTTCAGCCAGTCCTGGATTAAGGAATGCATGCTCACATGCCATGTTCAGGGATGTCTCTGGACATCAACCAAGTACCTTTCTATGTTGGTTAGCCTCCCATACCATTACTGCTGCACTAACATCTAGCCCCTGGACTTGACAAATTTGACCCCAAGCTATTTAGAGAAATTGGGCTAGGAATCATATCCACTCAAAGATACAAAATGGGCTGGTGTTACTTTGAAATAGAGAAACAGGTTCGTGGCTTTGAAGTTGCTCTGTGGAGGGACAGCCTGCAGCTGCTGCACTGCTCAGTTCTCTGTGTACACACTGCAGACCTGCCCCTTACTGCTCCCATCACTGACAGAGCTTCTGGGATAGTCTTGATATGGGACTTCCACCAAGCAGTCTTTGCTTGGAGACTTCCTAACAGCTTGATGAGACGATCTCTGAACTGCTCTCCGATCTGTAGCCCTCATATCAAATCCTTCCTTCTCCTCTTCTTCACACAAGGGTTACACTAATAGTAGGCTAAAAGCTTTTTTATCCTGTTCCCATCTCATCCTCTTTGCCCTTCATGGCATCTCTGCATAAATCTCTTGCACATCTAACATTGTCTTGGCAATTTCTTCTTTGAGGACCCTTCCCAGCACAAGTTTGTGTCTACAAAGTACAGATGGACTCTGGCCTTGGATTCTAACTATGGAAGAGTTGAGAGTTCTTTGTCAAAACATTTGAGAAGAGTTAGAAATTATATCACAGATTTTCTCATTATAAGCTGCATACCATTTGAGTGAATTTTTTTTTCCAATAGAGTTACTATACTGATATATGAGGAAAAATGCAGAAGACATTTTATTTTCTCAAGGCATCTGACAATATCTCAGCCAAGACTGTATTTGGTCCATGAATCTTACTGGGCACTAAGCAGTGACTAACTCTGATGAAGCACATCAAAGGATGCTTCAGAGCAGGCTGTGAAGGATGCATGGGAGGGAACCAGGAGTTAGCATAATGGCTATGTTGCTGGACTCCCACGTAGTTGACCATGGTTCACGTCCCAGACCCGGTGACTTAAAACTCATGCCGGGCGCGTGTGCATGCGTGCCCAAGATCCCGAGAGGAGAATGGAGGAGAAGGGATTGCGGCGTGACCATCCCCCCTGGGGGGTGATTTCTCGCTTTCTGTCTCTATGTCTCTTTCTGTCTGGCGAGCGCACGTGCCCTATAGTGAAAATCTCTCCCCCCCCAAAAAAAAAGAAAGAAAGAAAAGGATGCATGGGAGAGGTATATTTTGGGAAAGAGAAGAAGATTGGGCGAAAGCCTAGTGGGCTAAGAGCTCCCATCTACTGGAATAGTTTTAGAGCATTTACTATACACCAGGCAGTGTGTAAAGCACACGATCTATATGTACATAAACACCAAAAAATAAAAATGCAATCTTTCTGACAAACTTGTGAAAGAGATGCTATCACCTTGTTAAAGATGAGACAGTCAAAACTTGGACAATTTGTTTAATTTAACAAAGAATGCACAGTTGGCTAGAAACCAGAATCTAAACCCAGTTCTATCATTCCCCCAGGCCCTCTGCGAACCACAACCTCCTGCCTCCTCTCTTTGGAGAAGGATATTAAGCTCTGTGTGGAGACCTTGATTGCTCTGTGAGGAGATATAGGAGACAAGGGTCCCCTCTATGCAACATGAGGTGTAAGTTTGCAAAAAGATCTGCAGCCCTTTTATTTTTTTATTTTTTATTTTTTATCTGCAATCAACATCACCTTCAAGGCAGTACACAAAAGTCTAGGAGCATAGGGAACCAGCAGTTGGCGTAATGGCTATGTCGCTGGACTCCCACGTAGTCGACCGTGGTTTGTGTCCCGGACCCGGTGGCTTAAAACTCACGCTGGGCACGTGTGTATGCATGCCCAAGATCCCGAGAGGAGAATGGAGGAGAAGGGATTGCAGCATGACCATCCCCTCTTGGGGGTGATTTCTCACTTTCTGTCTCTATGTCTCTGTCTGTCTGGCAAGGGCACGTGCCCTATAGCC